>NW_028240613.1:0-282500 GCF_964263255.1 Lissotriton vulgaris | reverse complement strand
TATTATAATAGGTATGGTGAAGGCTTCCCCTCCACCCCCTTGTCTTTGCCAACACTTGCTTAAACTTTATTGTTGGGGGTATCTAGAGAGACCCCACCAACATAAAAAATAAACATTGTCAAAAAGTGAAAATATTATTGGTTTCAAAAACCACACATTGTCACTGTAGTCTCTATCACTAAACTAAAATACTTTCTGTGCGGATGTGCAGCTTGTGAAAGAACAGAATGCGGACAATCACAGTGAAGTTAGCTAATTACTGAAGCAGGCTGACCCACTCTCCCATGCTGTATGCTGTAGTGAGAGGAAGAAATATCTGAATGACAACAGCAGACCAATGGATGAAGAGGGTTGGCTAAAAGCCCTGTATGTAAGAATAATACATATACATATACGTACACACACACACATATACATCTAGTAAAATCAAAAGTTCTTGGATAAAGACATGCGGGTTTGAATTGTATACAGTTTACTCATTATGGAGCAATGTATGCCCAGAAATTCATCTGCCACTTGGTAACAAAAGTAGGATGCCTTACCTAAAGGCATTGTGAGGCTCCTCTTTGAAACTCGTCAGGGATAGCTCACCAAGCGGTTACCTGGAAGGTAGTGGATGGACACGGAGGACATCATATGGCCATAGTAAAAGAGTGAGGGCTATATGAATGGAGGTGTACTGGCTCAGGCAGTGGTCTTTTGGGGAGTGCAAAACGTACTTTTTTTCTGTGAAATGTGAAATTTTAAGAAATTTCACCTTCAGCATGAATTGTGCTTTGCTGCCATCTTGCATTACAATTTGTGTGTGATGACATTATTTATGTAAATGAAGTTAGATACCAGCAGGAGACGGTCTCCAGACATTTTCTGCCTGAACCAGTCTTCTGTAGGGGAAGATGGTACAAATGATAGTAAAAAGATATTTTGTGGACTTCGAAGAAAAGGATATTCAGGAATTTCGCTAGTGTAATTTAGATTTTGCTCAGGCTTAGTAACAGAACCCTACCAGAATACGGTACTTCGGTCAGGAGCGCAGTGCGGTGACCGAACAGATGCGTGAAGGCAAAGATCGAAGGACCAAAAAGGAGGTTGGCTGCAAGTAAGGAATGAGTTGCATCATCAGTGACATGCAGGCAGGGCCACTACAATGATGTGATTCTGCAGCCACGTAGCTTTCCCATAATTACGGATTTTCAGCATTTACCACTTATATAGGCATCTGCTGCGAAATCTCCAGATTTTAACCCAAAAAATGGTTTCTAACTCAATTGCATAAAAAAGTACTAAAAATGTGGAGACACACATTCTCGCTCAGCAGACACTCTTCACAAAGGTTGGCTGAACACCTTTCAGTTGTAGTTTGTTTTATTTGGTTGTTCCACTGGTACTAATGACGAGAAGTCTCTGCCTGGACAGTGTTACCATGACAAAATAATGAGGCAATACTATCCCAAAATGAGAAGCATTAGGCAACATATTTAGCTTTTTCTTACTGTATAATTTAGTCAATGCTGCTGCCTAATTTGGTCCTCCCTACCACATAATTCTAGTGACTTTGCATATAGAACCCAACACTAAAATACCCCGGAGTACAGAATCACAGATTGTGGTCCATAGGCAGAGTTGTGTGAAAGTCCCAGAACAAGAAGGAAATGGGCCAAGGCAGGGACTAGGTGCCTCAGCAGAGCTGCGTTTAGAGGTGGGCCAGCCAGGCCTGTGGTGCACTGGCAGTGCAGTCTGAAACTAACTGATCAGGAATAGCAGCAGCAACAGATCAGGAATACGGGACATCAGCAGAGTTAGGAATTTGTTTCCATATCGGTCACAAATGGGGGGTGGGGGGGGGGGAGCGGGGAGAATGTCAAGGTACTTTAAGTATATCAGTTAAAAGTAACACGCCCTGGGGAGGAGGGGGGTACGGTGGGACAATCTGAAGCATGAAGTCTCGCCAGCTGTTGAGACCCTCCTGCCTGAACTTGTCTCTGGAATGTCAGCATATCCCACCAACATCCTAAGACCCACCCAAGAGCGTGCTGCTTTTGGAGCTCCCGCAGGGGCTTCAGAGCACATCCTCGTCTGGTCAGGGGGAGAGTGTGAGGGCAGGGGCATAGCTTCAGGGGGGGTATTTGAGATGTGACACCCCCAAATAAATGCATTCTCGGCTTGCGAGTTGGGTCTGGGAGCCTTGAATCGGGTCTCCTAGGCCTTTGTTAGTTATTCTCATCGTCCTCGTTTGGCTGAAAGAAAGGTTTTAACTCATTTATTTATTATTGTTATAATCAGAAACGTAGACAGGGGCCCACTTATTGCAAATTAGTACTGATCCTGTTCCTCATGGGAACAGTGTATCCCAAACGTTTCTATCCCTCCACCCATCGGCATACTGTTTTTAGTCAGGAAATTTTCGATTCACCCTACCCTACCCCCCCCCCCCCCATCTCAATGACTAAGCCACGCCCCTATGTGCAGGCCTCCTCCTGGTGAGCCAGTGCCATCTGCAAGGGCAGAGGGAGAACTGCTGGGAAACCCAGGGCTCGACTTGCAGGATGAACAACTGGACAGGGGAAAGTAGGAAAGTTTTTGTGGACGATCACGCACCACTGGTGTCACTGCTGAGAACAGGGACTCCAGAACAATGACACTGGCAGGAAGTAACAACAGACAATCAAGGCAGCACATTACTCGTGATTGAGAAAGAGTTTCTATCACAAAATCTTAGGCTGTGCACTGAATTACATTTAATTAACTGGTGTGGGAGAAGATCACAAAGGCACACCCAATCAAGTTATACTCACATCACCCCAAGAGCACACATTAGCTGCAACATCTGGCACCATCATGCACACAACATTGCTTTAACCTCTTAAGTGCTGCGCCTATACCAACGGCCGACGGCACCACTACCTCGGGAGTGCTGCCGTCGGCCGTTGGACGTTCCAGCTGCACCTGCGCAATGGAACGTTCAGCACTGGAGCTGGACGTTCCAAAGCAGCTAAGGTGTGTAGGAACAAAGCGGGCTAAGCGTGTGATGGAGCAAGGATTCGCATGTTACGCAACTTGCTTGAATTCAAACCCCTCGCTTAACATTAAAATACTAATCAATCTGTTTCGTGTACTAATATTGCACTTTTACACTACACGCGGGTGTCCCAGAGACGCTTGCTTATGTGTTTATTAATCCTAACCACGCTTGCAACTGACTTGGTCGCTGCTATGCGGGATTTCAGTCTGCGCATGCGTCAGTCATACCCATGTGATGTGACGCACTCGTAGTTCTGGAGGTATTTTTTCGCTCATGCGCAGTATTGCAAATATGGCCGCTTTGTCTTTAACATGCTCTCCGCTTGCTACTGCTGCTCTGGCTCAGCTGTTTATTTCTGCTTACCTCCTAACGCTATAGATATTATAAAGTAAGGGGTGTAATGTAGCTATTCATGGTATACAGTATATTCATTTTTTCTATGTTTCTAAATTGTTTTCGTTTACTTTTCATGTGACACACTTTGGGGGCCTGGGAGCTGTGCGCCACTCCATCTTGGAAGCCCATATCACTCTAATCACGTGATGAGGGAGAAAACGAATTGCGCAGGAGTGAAACTAAGCCAGCTGGCTGCCGAAGCGGAGATGCTCCTGGGAACCAACCTACGACCCAGCGAGAAAGCTCGAAATCATACCTGTCTTGATACATTGTAGTTGTTGTACTCTGTGCACTATTGTCTTCATATTCATATGCCATGGGAACTGGAATGTAAGGGGTGGATTCAAGTAAAATGAATATTAATTGTGGGAACACCAAATTCTAGGTGGTGACAATGACCTAACCACCTCTCTTGTCCAATCAGAAATCGGGGATCCTTGCACTTGCAACATTTGTGGGTGGTCTACTGACCCGAAAACAGTATAACTGACCTGGGTTTAGTTAGAGAAATTGTCCGACTTGTCCGAGTAGCTGACCTGTCACTGACCCTACGAACTCTTTAGGTGATTAATACAGAGAGCTGCGGAGCACTCTGTCCGTAATTTCCACAAACTTAGTCTGGGGTGGAGAAACCTTTAAGTGCTTGCGAAGCACTTTGCTGGGAGATTCGAGAACCCAATCGGGGTTATTGGCAGATTCCTTGCAGAGAGGGCGTAGCGCAGGCGTTGCATCCGAAGCTGCAGGTGTTGGTCGTACCCTTCCGTGAGCCAGTCCTGATCCAATCCTGGGGTGATCCTATCCTGACTGTCCATGAGCTGTACCCGCTCACCTACTGGCATCCTAAGTCTTTGAGGGTCCTTCCCCGCCTTTCCCAACTGACCCGTGGCCAGGGTTAGTCTTCATTCTGTCCTAGGTAAATATAAAATATATGTGGGTGTTCGTCCCTGTAAATCTTTCTCTCCTATTTTTCTAATAAAGCAATCTTGCCTGTGATTTATCTCTGACTTTTAAAGTCTGACAGAAGTACTCCTTATAGCATGTTCCTTATTTCTCCCTTTCCCTTACTCAATTGCTGAATTGTTTGCATATTTAGTATGTTCCACTGTTACCTTGCTATAGAAATTGCACCCATTTTGAATCACAAACCTCTTAGTTACTCCAATTAGCATTTAATAGTATGTTCCATTGTTCTTACCTATCCTTTAGTGATGAAATAGCATGTTCCTTCTCATAGCATCCCTCTGAAAATTAATGATTCTCACCCTGATTCATAGTTATATCGTGTTTTCGATTTGGATTATAGATGTTCTCATTACTGTAAACCTTATTCTCATGGCATATACAAACCTTTTATGATTTAGATAAAATCTTTAAAACTTCCTGTGTTTGTGGTTATTATAAGGACATACAAATAAGAAATGTATGTGGTATTAGTGTTATCTGCCTAAACTTAAATTTTAGCTCCTGATCCACCGTGGTCAGAGGTACCGGTTTCTCGAGGATTGGTAAGTCAGGTACATGTGAAATATATGGAAAGTAAGAATCCCGAATTATTGATAGCGCTGTGAAGGTTACCCGATATATGGTACATTTATTGACGGGCCCAGTAACGTATATAATTTGTAAAATAAGGATCGGGTGACCTGCGCGCTCTATCAGTAATTTTCTGGTTAGCAGAGGAATGGTTAGGACTAGTTAAGATAGGCAGATAAGATGTTTTGAGAACAAACCGTGAATCTATAACATGTGCTGCTAAAATTTTATTGCTGCTAAAAATATTTTTTCTGCTAAAACCGATCGGAAATATTGCTTTGAAAAGGTTATAAAATGTTTTGAAATTATATTTTATGAAATGCTGCTATATTATTGCATGTGATTAACAAATTGTTAGTGATTGTTCTATGTTGTCTGGAATCTCCGGGGAATAGTATAGCGGGTGGTGAGCAGAATCCACCTAGCTGTGAGGTCACTGGTTGCGAGGAAGATTAGTGCATGGTTAGGTAGAACTGGAAGTGCTAATTAGGACTTTTCCTTGAGTGAATAATTGAATGAATTATAGCAACGAGTCCACTAATGAAACTTTAGTTGTGATATTACCTAGTAAGGGTCACACAAGGAAGAATAGTAGGTTCATCGGAGCTTGAATGATAGCAAAGGAGTGCCTTGGTGAAACTTTTGACTTCGTATATATCCCGGAAAGAGTGGATGAGTCTAAGAAGTAACAGGTTCTCTAATGCTTGTGTGAAAGGGTAGGCAGAAGAGTCTATCCATAGTGAATGAAAAGTAGACAGAAGTGGTTTACTTGTAGTGAAACAAAAACCTTCTTTCTTTTTAAGACACTCGAGCACAGTGGCGAATGTTATACGTTGTTAACTAAATTGAGCACTTGCACTTTAAGAAAAATTCAAAGTTTCCGTTACCTTGTGAAGGAGGGAGTCGGTCGCAAAGCCGCGCTGACGTCACTCCGTGCCGCGCTGGTATTGGTTGAAACAGCGGGTGTGTAACGAAGCTGGTATTGTAAAAGAGGGGTGAGTGCCGAAGCGTGAGACCGCGTCTCGCGAAAAAGGCCGCGCACCTATTGGTCGAAATTATTTGCAATCACAGGATTCATTGGTTGTTGCATCTGTTGAGAGACGCGCTGGTATTGGGGGAAGATTTGTAAACAGAGAAGTTGTAGCTGATCACGGACCATTTAGTTACACAGTCTATGTGGTATCCCGAATTCTTACCTGATCCACAACTTTTAGGGTTTCGCAAGGATCAGATGCTAAGAGGTAGACCCTACAATATGAACGGAAGCAAGAGAAAAATGTCATTTGCTGATAAGATCAAGAATTACTTTAAGAAAGACAAGCCCATTAGAACTAGAGAAGGTGTAATCATTCCACCACCTAATACTCCTGCATCATTTATGATGTTCGACAAAGGGTATCATACCTGTGTATGGCTGGAAAACTGGGTAAAATACACTGAAGATGACGGAATCCTAGCATTTCCCTTAGATGGTACCTTTAATGGTAGAATTTTGTTTAATTTGAGGACCCGAATGAATGACTTACATCCCAGACCCAGGTTGACTCAGTATGAGGCTTTAGAAGAATGGGAGATTGAGGCCTTAGAAAGAGACAGACCCAGAATGGATAAGGGAGTGAGCAAATGGTACCCGAAATTGCAGCGAGATGCCAAAGAGAAAAAGATGAAACAATGGAGACAGAATATGATGGTTGAGGGACTATTTCCAATGTTTGGTGCAAATGAACCCGTGGGAGGGAAAACACAGATAAAACCTGACACCTAAGGTCTGCAGGTGATTCGGAAGAGGAGTACCTGGAGGATTCATTAATGAAAAATCCACCGCCATATGATGAGGAATCTAGGTCCCCGAGTTTGAAAAACCAGTTTTTCCGGCACCCTAGAGAAAGAAGGGCCAGTGAAACAGATGTAACAGGAAAAGAGGGATTTTGTAGGCCTGATACAACCTTTCCGAACTATAGACCATTTGGTGATGAAAGACCAGGAACGACAGCCCCAACTGCCCCAAGTTTGTATCCTCCTTTAGTTCCACAAGTAATACATGAAACACCGATTGAGAAGGTTTTACAGGAACAGGAAAGGGAAGCCTTAATTAAATAACGGAACAAATTAATTCAGAAAATATCATTGTTGAATCCCAGTCCTGAAGCTTTGACAATTCCACTAACTATTGGTCCAGTTGTTCCTCTTTATGGGGATAGACAGGCTAGTCCAAAAACTCCAGTTATTACACCAGCTGTAGCACCACCCAGAAAAGAGCCTCTCATAGTTGATGATCAGACAAGCGAATGCGAATCTGTGGTTTCCCTGTTAGATCTGCCCATAAGGGAACCAGAGAGTAGTGTCCCTCGAACGAGAACCCAGACTAGTCCAAAGGAAGTCCTGATAGAAACAGCTTCAGGTACTCGAAGTGCCACAGTGGTGACTCCGGAAGAAATAGATTGATGGACCAGAGAATTAGAAAGAACAACTCCCCAGTCAAAACCAATATATATTTGCAAGCTAAGGATAGAAATAGAAGAACTGATAGCTGGAAATGTGGGGCTGGACAGGTTAAATACTCTTAGTGAAAAGGAGTTGTTCATATGCAAAAGCCTTACCCGTAACACCAGAGTGTTCCATGAAAAACTGATGGATACCGCAGCTGATATGGGAATAGATGTTAGTCGATCCAAGGTATTACAAAAACCGTATAGAGCAGAATTTTCTGACAAAGACCTGGAAAACCTGAATGTGTCAGGGAAAAAGGTACAAATACGAGAATTACTGAACCGGTTACAGAAATGGGGAGATTTAGAAAAGTGGAAAGCCAGATGGGCAAAGAAAAAGTAAGACAGTAAGGCTAGACCGAAGACTTCTGAATATGTTTTAAAGGAAGTCGATAAGCCAGAAACCTTGTATCCCATGAGAGAAGTGCCAGGAGAAAAATATGCACATGTACCATGGTCCCGACAGGATATTGTGTCCTTTAAAAATGACTTCCCAAAATTAAGAGAGAAATCAGTGGAATGGTATAGGCAGGTTGAGAGATTTGTCAAGGTCCAAAAGTGCCTCCTGAAGGACCTAGATGGGTTCTTAGACATTGTAGTTCCTGTAGATTATGGACAGAATGTAAAATAGCAGTTGATTGGCCCAGTGAGGAGTATGAACGAGACTCTAGAACAGGAGCTCCCTCTCCGAATGTAATGAGACAATATGACAAGGTAATACAATATTTGAAAGGGAAAGTGCCAGCAAAGGAAACTGATTGGACCCGTATAGATAGAACTACCCAGAATCGTGATGAAACGGTCCACTCCTATTATGAGCGACTGCTACAGGTATTCAAGACCTACAGTGGAATCGATAATATTGATATGAAGGATATGACCCATTTCATTTATCGATTCGTGTTGGGATTGAGACCTGAGATCTCCTAGTGGATAAGAAACAACAAGATCTGTTGGCAGGGTAAACCTGTGGATGAGGTTCTGAAGTATGCAAAATACTGCGAGGACGAGATGGAAAACAAACGGAAGGCCCTAAAGGAGAAGGTAATGTGGGCTCAAGTGAAATTGTCGGAACAAGAAAAGCAGTTAAGTAAAGTAAATAATAACACCCCGAATTCAGGTACTGGGGGAGGAGGGAAACCCCGAACTAAAATGAGTCGAGAAGATGCTATGAAAAAGTTTCCCTGTCACGGGTGCGGTCAGTTAGGGCACTGCAGAGACTAATGTCCGAATTTACAGACTGGTAATGTCCAAAATAATGATTTAAATCCACAGGTGCAGAAGAGGGGCCCCGAAAGACCCAGCAACACGTAAAACAGAGTCAGTTGCCTTGTGCACCTAGGCCTAATTATAAGAACAAAAATCAGCAGAATGAGACAGTTGAGGTGTGGGAAGGAAGGGAGGATAGAAATGCAGCAACCTCGCAATTCCTGTTGACTAATACATTCCTCTGTGATGAACCTTACTGACGGGGCCTGAAGGGGGAGGACGAAGAGTGCGTACTTGGCGCCTCCTTGCCGGTGGACCAGACTGGACCATACATTGAAGGAAAGGTTGAAGGAAATGAGGTCACCTTTCTATTGGACACTGGTGCTACCCGTTCTACTGTAAGAACAGCAGACGTTCCTAACCAACCCCTCTCGGGAGAAGCAATCCAAGTAGTGGGTGTGTCAAACCAGATGATTAGTACTCCAGTAACAGAACCAATGGAGATTTCGATAGGGAATTTTAAAGAAATACACAGATTTGTGGTCTGTGATTCTAGTCCTGTGAACTTATTGGGACGTGATTTGTTGTGCAAAATGAACTGCACCATCTTTTGCACACCAAAAGGCGTTGAAATCCAGACTCCAGATGAAGACGGATTGTATAAATTAATGTTGCTAAGGCCTGACTCAGAAATTAAGAAATTAACCATACAAGATTTACCTGAAGAGCTCCAACAGACAGTGATACTAGAAGTGTGGGATTTCACTGGAAAGGATGTAGGACTAATGGCAAATGTGGACTCGATTCAAATAGCCATAAAACCAAATGCTGTTTACCAGAATACCAAGCAGTATAAGATAAACGCAGAAGTGAAAGCCGGAGTTGCCCTCGAAATAAAGATTGCTAGAAGCCAACATCATACAGGAAGTAATGAGCAGTCCTTGTAATTCACCCATAATTGGAATCAAAAAGCCTAGTGGGAAGTACAGGGTAGTGCAGGACCTGCGCAAGGTAAACACGATTGTTGTCCTATTGTGCCAACCCTGCAGTGATTTTGTACCAAATTCCATGGAATGCTGGATGGTTTACAGTCATTGACGTGTGTCACGCATTCTTTTCTATCCCATTGCATCCAGACAGCAAATTTCTTTTCTCATTGACAGTCATGTCTATGTCTGGAATCGTGTCCCTCAAGGGTACACAGAGTCCTTCCATTTTCAACCAGATTTGAAAAAGATGCCTTGAATCATTAGTCTTACCTGGAAAGTCAGTTTTGGTCCAGTACATAGACGACCTCCTGGTGGAGTCTAAAATTCGGAACGACTGTGTTACTGATACCATTGCATTGTTGAACTATCTGTGTAAAGGAGGACATAAAGTATCACCAGACAAGCTACAATTCTGCAGAAATTCAGTGAAATATCTGGGACACCAGATAGAAAAAAGGTATCCGGAAAGTTACTTCAGAAAGGATTAGGATAATTCGAGACATGGAATTACCCCGTACTCAAAAAGATGTCAGAATGTTTTTGGGGTGGTAGGGTACTGTAGACAGTGGATTGTGGGATTTGCAGTCCTAGCTAAACCATTGATAAAAATGACCAAGAAAGGAGCAAAAGATCCAGTCGAGTGGGATGATGAAAGCATGACATCCTGGATAAAATTACGAAACTGTTTGTGTTCAGCTCCTGCATTAGGAATGCCTGATAATTCGAAATATTTTGCCTTGTTTTGTGACACACGAGACCATTGTGCACTCTCAGTCCTAACTCAAATTCATGGTCTAACTAAACGTCCGTTGGCATACTTCTCTGCCACCTTAGATCCAGTGGCTGCTGGATTGCCTGGATGTTTGAAAGCAGTAGCTGCAACCTGCAGAAGTCTTGAACAAAGTAAGTCCATTGTCATGGGACATCCAGTAACTGTGTACGTTCCGCATGCAGTTGTAATCCTACTGACCCGGACCAAGACTCAGTACCTCACACCTAGTCGGCTGACTAAGTATGAGAGGATTTTAGTGGGTGCTGCCAATGTAACTATCACTAGATGTAATATACTGAACCCAGCAACTCTATTACCAAATACGCTGGCTGCAGAAGTCAGGGAGGAGGTCGAGCATAATTGCATTGATCTTACTGAATATAGCACAAAACCACACCCAGATATTAAGGAAACAGCTTTGCCCATAGAAGACATTGAATTGTTTGTGGATGGCTCATGCTTGAGGCATGAGGATGAAGGCCTAAGTGCTGCCTATGCTGTGGTTACCCTAGCCAAAACAATAGAAGCTTCCTACCTATTTGGAGTAAAATCTGCACAAGTAGCCGAATTGATTGCATTGACAAGAGCTTGCAAAAATGGGAAAAATAAGAGAGTAACCATATACACTGACAGTCAATATGGTTACGGGGTTGTGCATGACTTCGGCCAATTGTGGCTGCAAAGAGAATTCATGACTTCCTCAGGTACCCCTATCAGAAATGGAAAAGTGGTACAGAACCTACTGGAAGCAATCCAGTTACCAAAAGAATTGGCAGTGGTCAAGTGTGCTTCTCACAAATCTGGCAACAATGTGACAGCTGGTAACCATTATGCTGACCAAATAGCCCAATATTGTGCCCGGAACAAAATGTCATTGAACATCACATTGGGGGCGGGGGGGGGGGGGGGGGGGGAGTCTGAAACAGCTGCCAACTTATGGTGTTTGAGGATGTATCAACTTGGGAGGAACTGAAAGGGTTGCAACAGGCAGCAGGACCAGAAGAAAAGGAAAGATGGGAGAAAGAGGATTGCCATCCAAGGGATAGAGATGGTATCTTTGTTCATAAGGATGGTATGCCTGTGTTACCAGACGGTATGGTTGCTTCCATGGCAAGATTAATCCATGGAGATACACACATAGGGAGAGATGCAATGGTTCGTGTCTTTAAACAAACATGGTACAGTTCGAAGTTCAGGAACATTGCAGAGGCACTTTGCCAGAGGTGCTTAACTTGTCAGCAGTTTAATCCTGGGAAGAAAACAGTGGTGTTGCCCAGTACAATTGGAAAAGCAGAAGGCCCTTTTATCAGACTACAGGTTGACTTTATTCAGTTACCCCTTTGCAAAGGACATAGGTATGTTCTTGTCATAGTCTGCCTATTTTCAAAATGGGTAGAAGCTTACCCAGCCAAGAAAAATGATGCCATTACTGTAGCCAAATTGTTACTAAGGGAACTGATACCTAGGTACGGTTTTCCAGTCACAGTTGAATCGGACAGAAGTGGGCATTTTGCCAATGACGTAATAACTCAGCTTGTCGAGGCATTTAAAATTACCCAAAACTGCATTGTGCATATCATCCAGAGGCTTCTGGAGTAGTAGAACAGCTGAATGCCACTATAAAGTCAAGATTGGGAAAGATGTGTAACTCTACTGGATTGAATTGGATAGATGCTTTGCCCCTTGTCCTGATGGGACGGAGAAGCCTTCCAGACCGAAACACAGGCCTGAGTCCCAATGAGATACTAATGGGAAGAGTGATGCGGCAGGCATGGTAACCAGGACACAAACTGCTAAGTATTTCTGATGATTTGGTACTAGAATACTGCAAGCAGCTGGGTGACCAAGTGCGTTCTATCTCTCACCAGATTGGGGGAAGACGCCGTCGCCAGGCCCACAACTCCAGTCCATAATTTGAAACCAGGAGATTGGGTTGTGCTTAAGAAACACACCCGAAAGAGTTGCCTAGCACCGAAGTGGGGAAAGCGAAGGCAAGTGATTCTCATCACTACGACTGCGGTGAAATGTGCAGGTGTGCCAAAGTGGATCCATGCAAGTCATACCAAAAGAGTGACTGAAAAGAAAGCGTCTGAAGGTTGCGCAGCTGAAGGGTCTCCAGACGATGGTCCTGAAATAGTGGAGGACGAACAACCGAGCACCAGCCAAGACAAATGGTATCCTGCAGATGATCTGACTCTTGATCCAATAAGAACTAGAAGATACACCTACTTGGATAGAGAGTGGGATAGTGAGGATGAGACAGGACTAGGAAGAGAAAATCAGATAATCGAAATCCATGACAGATCTGATGAAGAAGGAGGTCAGATAGGGACAGGGCAGGTCATCGACATACCTCCTACAACTCCGGAAACAGAAAAGGGACAATTAGAAATTAGGGCGGAAGTTCATGCGGAAGAAGATCAAGGGTTCGAAGTGCATGAACAGGATCAGATAGAAATAGACTAACGTGTTCAGGAAACAGAATTTGAAACAAACGAAAGTCAAAATCAGCATACACCTGAACCAGGCCAGTTTAGTAACCAGGCAGAAGAACCTGTAATAAGACCTGGGACTAGTCAGACAGGGAGAGAAGACGGAAGTGTCGAAATAGCTGTGCCACAACTGAATGAAAACAAAAGAGCTCATGAAGAAAGCCAAATTACAGTGCCAGTTAAAAGACTTAAAAGGAAGACCGATGAACCAAGATTCATAAAAAGACTAAAACTGAGATTGAAAAGTGTGGAAGAGAAGCTAGAAGACCGAAAGAAGGCTGCCAGTGAGAAGGAAAGGGTTGGAACCAAGCCTCAAAGACGGAGTGACAGAATAAAAAGACAAAACAAGAAATATCGGAATCCTGAATGGACTTACTTAGTACTAGAAGAATTTGAAGATCTCGAAATAAGTGACGAGAGTGACGAAGAATCGATTGCAGATCAGGGTTCCGAAGAAGAAGACCCCACCTGAAATTTTAACCTGCATAAGCCACCTGTGTAAAGTTACAAAGAGGGGTTGAAAAACGTCTTCTAAGCCAAAAATGTCTGATTCAAATGTGAATGGAAGACCTAGACAGAATTGCTGTAAAACATGCTGTAAAATATGCTTGTGTAGTGTAGCAATAGTACTAATAGTATGGATAGGACTAACAGTCTTAATACCTTTTATGATAAGCAAATATTCTAACCTGTACCCTACTAAAATAGTGACGAGAGACTCAGATGTTTTGCCGACAGAAGAAACACCACAAAGTGTAGAAAGACGTGAGAAAACCTCTAGCCTTAAACAGACAAAAGGGGACGGAGATGCATCAGACGAAGGAGGACTACATTATCACAGAATAAGACACAGGACACATTTAAATGTATTTGCAAATCTTTTAGTACACTATGTAGAAGCTATGGAAATAGAAGACTTATGTCTGCATGAAGCTACCCACTTCCGTATCTGAAGGTGTGACCTATCACCATTTACCCCATACCTATTGAATTTCCTGTAGTATTTTAGCAAGCTTATTTTACAGAAGCACCCAACAGTATTATTCAAACTCTGACGTAGTTTTTTCTGAACTTCCTATTAGGGGAAACCTGAATATTGTACATATCAAAAGCGACGTCACTCGTCATATGGGAGAATACTTCCTGACTATAGGTGACATAGATTTAAGTGAAGCACACAGAAATAATTTGACCTGTTAACTACAAGAGCAAGAGAAAATGTTTTTGAAAATGGCAGAGAAAAGAAGGGACAGTTTCCAAAGAAAGGCAAATGATAAAAGACAGAGAACTCCTAAGTGGGCAGAAAACATGGAAAGCACCTCAAATGGTGAAGCTAATCCTGCATTGTTACTGGATTTCGAAAGGAAAGGGAAACTGTGTCTTCACAGAGAAAAAACTAGCTATTATAACAATGTATTCATCGGTTCCAGTGAATGTGAACACAATTATAAGGTAATTGGAGGTTGGGGTTTCAAAAATGGGACAGAACCTGTGTTTCCCGGAATGTATTATATATGTGGAAACAAGGCTTATTTCAAATTGCCGGATCACTGGTATGGAAGCTGCTATTTTGGCATTGTCTTCCTGAAAATATACCATGTGAATGACGCCGCTGGAAGCAATGAAAATACTAATGGTTTAGTGCGTAGTAGAAGAGAAAGTGTAGGAGAAATAATAGGTGATATATTTAGTGCATTGATACCTGGAGTGGGAGTGGTTCTGAATACACACCGAATTAGCAAATTGTCTACAGTAGTGGATCGGGTATCTACTGACACTGCTGCTGGTTTCCTACTGGTCAATACTGAAATGGTTGCGATCAGATCAATGGTTTTACAAAATAGACTTGCTCTTGACACCTTATTGGCGAAAGAGGGCGGAGTCTGTAGAATGTTGAAAGCGCAACATTGTTGCACTTACATTCCTGATAAAAGTGTTGAAATTAAGAAATATGTGAGAAACATAACTAATTTGGAAAAAGAGCTCAAACCACTGGAGGTTGACAGTGCCTGGAAGAGACTAACTGATGGCCTCTCCTCTGTAGGTAGTTGGTTTTCTAACATAGCTAAAACTCTTGTGAGTAAAATACAGAAGCCAATAGCAGGAATTAGTTTAATTGTGCTAATAATAATTTGCTGCAAATGTCAAAAATGCAGAAAGAAGTATGCTGTGAACAGGTGAGGAGTGAAAAGGAATGTTGATGAACTTGAATTAGAAGAGCTGAAAAATCAAATTTATAAAAAGGCAAAGAATTTCCATCCTAATAAGGATGCAGGGAAAAGGCTGAACAACAAATTTGTTGAGATTGATATGGATGAGATATGAAAGAAAAGTTGGCATCTGGTTCCATTAATAGTGATGATAGTAAATATCATCAAAGAGGGGATTGATGGAGCAAGGATTCGCATGTTACGTGACTTGCTTGAATTTAAACCCCTCGCTTAACATTAAAATACTAATCAATCTGTTTCGTGTATTAATATTGCACTTTTACACTACACGCGGGTGTCCCAGAGACGCTTGCTTATGTGTTTATTAATCCTAACCACGCTTGCAACTGACTTGGTCGCTGCTATGCAGGATTTCAGTCTGCGCATGCGTCGGTCATACCCATGTGATGTGACGCACTCGTAGTTCTGGAGGGATTTTTTCGCTCATGCGCAGTATTGCAAATATGGCCGCTTTGTCTTTAACATGCTCTCCGCTTGCTACTGCTACTCTGGCTCAGCTGTTTGTTTCTGCTTACCTCCTAACGCTATAGATATTATAAAGTAAGGGGTGTAATGTAGCTATTCATGGTATACAGTATATTCATTTTTTCTATGTTTCTAAATTGTTTTCGTTTACTTTTCATGTGACACACTTTGGGGGCCTGGGAGCTGTGCGCCACTCCATCTTGGAAGCCCATATCACTCTAATCACGTGATGAGGGAGAAAACAAATTTCGCAGGAGTGAAACTAAGCCAGCTGGCTGCCGAAGCGGAGATGCTCCTGGGAACCAACCTACGACCCAGCGAGAAAGCTCGAAATTATACCTGTCTTGATACATTGTAGTTGTTGTACTCTGTGCACTATTGTCTTCATATTCATATGCCATGGGAACTGGAATGTAAGGGGTGGATTCAAGTAAAATGAATATTAATTGTGGGAACACCAAATTCTAGGTGGTGACAATGACCTAACCACCTCTCGTCCAATCAGAAATCGGGGATCCTTGCACTTGCAACATTTGTGGGTTGTCTACTGACCCGAAAACAGTATAACTGACCTGGGTTTAGTTAGAGAAATTGTCCGACTTGTCCGAGTAGCTGACCTGTCACTGACCCTACGAACTCTATAGGTGATTAATACAGAGAGCTGCGGAGCACTCTGTCCGTAATTTCCACAAACTTAGTCTGGGGTGGAAAAACCTTTAAGTGCTGGCGAAGCACTTTGTTGGGAGATTCGAGAACCCAATCGGGGTTATTGGCATTTCCTTTAGGGCAGGTCGCAGTTTCCCACGGAGGCCCGCTGTTATAGTTAGAGCATATCGGGTACACCCTGCGACGCTCTCATCTGTACCGCGGCAGACCATGGTTCAGCCCGCACTGCCTTCCTCCCTCATTTGACATCTGGGAAAGTTTTCTGTTAGAGAGTTGTATTAATAAAACCCCACGCTTCATTTTGAAATTGTCTTTTGAAGGTTCATTTGCCTCATTTTTGTGTGAGTCCCAAGTCTCCTTCCCAAGTGTTTCTTCTTGCGTTACTGCGTGCCTCATCTTCGGAGTGCTGAATATATTTTATTTGGGAGTTTAGGAGAGTAGGGTCTGCTTCCTATGGTCACCCCCACTTTTTGCTGTGATTCTCTGGTTTTTCGACTTTAATGTGGCTGTGGGCCTGCTAATCAGACCCCCAGCCCAGCTGTTCTCTCTCTAAATTGATACCATGTACTTTAGGTACATACCAGATTGGGTATTGGGTCACCTTTGCGAGTCCCTGTATAGTGTACCATAGGTACCCAGGGCATAGGTGCATCCAAGGCCTACCAGGGGCTGCAGTATGTATTATGCCACCCCTGGCTGGCCTTCCATACTGACACCACAAGTCTGGGTGAGGTGGTGTAATCACTCCTTACTTAGATATAGTATACCTATATCTACCTTATATATAGACACATATGCACCTATAGGTCACTCCTATGGTAGGCCTCGACAATCCTGGAGGCAGAGTGCTTGGTTTTATGTGAGAGGGTGCCCTAGCATGAGCGAAGCCCCTCTGCAGCTTTCGGAACCATCTCCTTATAGCTGTTCTATGATATAGCCATACCATATACTCTTAAGTGCATTATAATCCTCACGGTTAATGCTAACTTTGGTTTGGCTTTATCAAAACATGTTGTGTAAGGTGTCATACACTTTGGAATACTACCCCCTGCCAATTCTGGCGGGGGGGAGTAGCATTCCACCCTTCTAGAGGGAAAAGACATGTATGTTACTGCTTTACCCGGTTAAAGTTAAACAGAGCCTCAGCATCACAAAAATGGATGCTGCTGCCACAGACACGAGTCTGCCCTCCTGTTGCTGGGGGAAACTCCAGCAAGGGCAGCCTGGACTATAGGGTTCATGTCCAGGGAGGTGCTAGCACCTCCCCAGACAGGGGTTATGTGTATTGGGGCAGGGAGGGCTGCATTCAGTGAATGCATCTAGACACTGCCTGGGGCACACAAGGTGCTCCATGTATAGCCCGGTTCAAACCAGTTGATGGGGCACTCCATCCCCAGCTCTGGCGGGAAACTGGACAAAGGGAAAGGGGTGTAACTACTCCCTTCTCAGGTCCACCCATAGGAGGGACCTAGTCAGGTAATACAGCCCCCGTCCTTAGTATAAATATAGGAGCTGTGTCCCTAGGACTTTAGATTATCCGGAATGAATCTTTGAAAGACATATCTTGGACCTTCGACATTCTAATCCGACTGGAAGACATCGCCCTTGTGGTCAAGGAGGGACCACCCTGTGCAAACAGGCACCAACAGCAACTTCGCCAGTCTGCCATTTCAAGGCTTCCATCGGAACCCAAAGACTCTGCGACTCAAGAACTGGACTTCCAGACTTCTCTGACCCGGATCCACATCCACAGCAAAGCTGAGACCCGTAGCGGACACAAGAGACCGGACATCTTGGACATCCTGCATTTTGCTACCTGCAGTACGAGAAGCCCCAGCCCCGAGCACCATTTGAACCGAAGCTCAGGCCCCCACACTCCGCGAGTGTCCTGTGGGCCCCGCCTTTACATTTGTGCTCGACGCGTATTCCCGGTTTCTTGCCCGTTGGCTAGTGAGCCCCCTGAAGACGCCATCTTGAATCTAACTTGCGATCTTGGTTGCTCCAGGATTGCTCCAGCTTCCCTGAAAAGGAGAAGCGCCACACAGACCTTGCTGGTCTGCAACAGAGCCAATCTCGACATCCTGCGTGGGTTGCGGTTGCCAAGGTTTGTTGTGTCCAATCTGGATACCGACACCGCAGTCATCTAAATCCATCGTGGGATAGTTCGAATCCAGCGCCTGGTCATAGCTGATGCCTCCTGGACCTCGTGGCTGAAGAGACAAACTCACCTTCTTCACCTTCAAGCACGCGACCTCGCCTGGCTCCTTCCTGGTCACTGGCTAGTGACCCAGACTCTGTCCCCTCTGCTTTCAGGTTCTTCACATCACCGATCCACTCTTGGATCCACCCGGACACTTTTCCTCTGGTTGCCTGCAGCACTTCTTTGCAGATCTCCATAGAAAACGCTGACAAAACCAGACACTAAAAGACACCTATGCACCCGGCTTCCCTGGGTGAGGTAAAACGAGTACTCCGGTGCTCCAGTGAGTCTTGACTCTCGAAGTGTCCTAGTATAAAAGGGTTCCATCCTCGTCCATCCGGAAGTGTCCTTAAACAGTAACTTTGTAACTTCTTTGTTTCCCATTATAAGTCAATGGTAGCTCGTGACTGTGTTTAGACACTGCACGCGTCTCCAGTGGGCCTCCTACTTCCTAACCTTTGGTTGTTTAGTGTAGCCCCAGCGATTCCCTAGGCCTACTCTCTATTTTCAATGTGGTTCTTATACCACTTTCTTAGTATATGGTTCGTGAGGCCCCTAGGGCATTACTGTACATTGTGCAACTTATCGTATGCTAATTGAGTAACTTGTGATGTACTTTTACCTCTGACCTCAAAGAGTGCAGAGGGGTTTTGTTTAGAATAAATGCATATACATTTGATATATACCTTCTGTGTTGTCCTTTCATTTGGTATTCAAGGGATTAGAATTGGTAAAACAGCTGGCTTCACATGCTCTCCAAGTCTTAGCCTATTGACTGCTGGTCCATGCTACCACTAGGAAAGCTTTCTATAAGGTTGACTTTAATCAATCAATAAGGGTTGATTAGACTGGTGCAAGGTGCCCACTAGAACTAGTGGACATCATATGCAAGGCTAACTTCTCACAGGGAGTATAAAGCAAGACAGCACCTCATGTATTGTTGTGAAAAGAGGGTGTAACCCCCAAATACTGCGAATATAGTGTAAATTATTTAATGTTGGGAACAGACTGTATCTCCCATTTATTGTTGGGAATAGCCTGGGTGTACATTTATAGTTATTAATAGACTTTTTTTTTTAACTTATGATTCTATACCTGTTTTTATTGTACAAATGAATGTTTTTATTGTGTACTTTTATGAATTTTATGAAATTCGAATAAAGGTCTTTTGAATGGAATTATATTGACTGGGCACCCAGTGTACTGCTGGAAATAGTGCGAGAGCTCAGAGTATTGTTGTGACTAGACTGTGCACCCAGATAATTGTGAATACGTGTTGTGGGAATAGACTTTTCCGCTAAGCTTCGATCGAGAAGGTTAGTGCCCAATTTAACAGCGATAAAAATAGGGGGCACCTTGTATTTTTTGGACCTCATGATGTACCTCAGCATGATGGGGAAAAGATTGAACACCCAATGTACTGTTAAGAATAGACTATGCATTCAGTGGATTGTTGGTAATAGACTTGTGAGTGTGGGGGGAGGGGGGAGTGCTGGGGGGGGGGGGGGGGGGGGGGGGAGAAGAGGGACTCCATGCCTTGCATTGTTGGCAGAGACTACGTGCCCTACATTGAGGACAGACTTCACGGCACGTATTGTTGTTGACAGATCGCGTACTCCACATTGTTGGGAAGAGACTGCATGCCTTACATGGTTCTGAAAAGACTGTGTGCTCCCAGTTTTATATAGAGTAGACAGTGGGAGCAGTTTATTGCGGATGGCAGGTGCCCTGTATTGTTGAGAATGGGCCATGTGCAGGTTGTATTGCTAGGAACAGAATGTGTGTGGCCTGTATTGTCAAGAAGGAACTCTATCACACTTTTATGAGCGCGCGAGAGAGAGTGCGCGAGCGAGAGAGAGTGCGCGCGAGAGAGAGAGTGCGCAAGAGAGAGAGAGAGTGCGCGAGAGAGAGAGAGAGTGCGCGAGAGAGAGAGAGAGTGCGCGAGAGAGAGAGAGTGCGCGAGAGAGAGAGAGAGAGTGCGCGAGAGAGAGAGAGTGCGCGAGAGAGTGCGCGAGAGAGAGCATGCGCGAGAGAGAGCGTGCGCGAGAGAGAGCGCGAGAGACTTGGGTGTATAGTAGGGAATGCAGAGTGTGAACAACCTATTTTGGGAACACACTGTGCAAGCCCTGGATTAATGGGACTAGACTGTACTATGTACTGATGGTGGAAAAAGCAAAATCACACCTTGTATGGATAGTGGGAACAGACTTTGCAGACAATGCACTGTTTGAGCCTTACGATGTTTGAGAATAGTTTACAGCGAATGCGGATTGCTACACAATAGGGTAAAAGATGCTTTACATCAGAGTTCACCAAAGAGTAGCTCAGGAACTACCGGTAGCCCTTCAGAGACTGGTGAGTTGCTCCACCATGTGTAGTAAATGAAAAGCATTTGTTTGCTTTAACTAGGCAGGTTTCCAAAATTAAAAAGTATGTATTTAAAAGCAAACTTTTTCTGAAAGGACAAGCAGATGTTTGCTTAAAAATATATATTCAAGTCTGACATTTAAATGGTAATTAATGCGGTGTTGGGGAGTCATATTAATGATGTTCTTTCTTAGGTGGCAGGGGCCATTTCATATGTGTCTGCTGGAACACGAAGAGGAATTAAAAATTATCAAGCTTTGTAAAATAAATTAATAAATAAAAACACTGTTCCTGGGTGACCTTGCCTGGCAGGCGGACACACGTGACCTTGCCTGAGAGGCGGACAGACTGGAAATGGTCACTACTAGTAATCCCGCCTGCACTGGCCCCTAATCGAATTTTGCCTGAAGTGGCCACTGTTTTAAAACTGATAATTTGTGCCTGTAGTTCGGATGATTTCTATTAACCATCAGTAGCTCTTACAGAAAATAATTTAAATTCTTGCTATAATCTGAAAGAAAAAAAGTAATCTTTAGTTTTCATGCTAATAGCAACTACATTAAAAAAAATCACGAAAGAACTGCAGGAACTCACATGCCCCCATGAGGCTCATGTGACAGCATTAACATCACTTTCATACTAAATTTAAGAACAAACAGTTTTCACATCATTGATCTAGTTTTCACACTGCTCGTGACTGCAGCTGCATGCTGTGCATTTGGGCGTGAACTGCTCAAAGGGATCACTTATCCTACAACCAGAGGCCAACATGGAAATGGGACTGTGCAAATGCCGACAGAGAGCAGGGGCCCACAGATATGAACAGGTGCGACCTCATACTCTCCCAACCAATTAAGTATTTATTTGCAACACTGCTGCCTTTACAGAAATTAGAAAATGTGCAGATCTGAGAATACGCAGGACATTTCCATGGTGGTCAATCAATTTACCCCAAATAAATAACCCTCGTTTTTTCACTCTGAAAGTTATTCTTCCAGAAATCTATATACCTGTACAAACTTTTCCAACGAATAGCTTGCGAGATACCGGTTCGTTTCCACCTACCTGTAAGTAGCTCTATGTGGAGCTCCGCCTACTTAACTAGTAGCTTTTGCTGGTTTAATGAATACATGTATAAGTAAATCAATAAAGTGTGGATTAGAGATGTAAGCGTGTGTAGTTTGACAACTCATAAGCAGATGTTTGGAGAAAAAATAGTTGATATTCTAAAATAAATGTAAACCTGATATTTGAGAGATAAATCATACGCGTTTTGAAGACCTATTGTTGATAATATTACCTCTGTGAACACAAACAAAGCATTATTTACATTACTGTTGGCAACCATGCCTGATGTACTGAGGTGATTACTGCTGGTAATCTTGCATATGGTGGCCACTAATGTAATCTTGTCTGTTGTCTGGCATGGTCACTAAACATATATTAAAATGAGTAGCACAGGATGATTTTCATTGAACATAAACAGCTCTTAAAGAAATGTTTGAAAATCCCCGATCTATATGCAGGGTTCTAGTCCTAAAAAAAAAAAAAAAAAAAAAAGAAGAAGTGGGAGTCTAGCCAAGTTAGGCAGAATGGGGGTGACATCACGGCACAAGACTTCACAGAAAGTGACATCACCGCATGTGAGATTACAGGGTGTGAAATCACAGTGCACGGCATCGCATGTGGCATCACAACGCATAACTTCACAGGAAGGGACATCAGATCTTAAGACCTCACATACGTTTAGCAGGATTATCATGAGTATATTTGAGTGCATTACAATATTTCACAAATCAGATTTTGCATTGGGGTTGTGCTAAAATAATGACAACCCCAAAAGCAAAATCTGGGCCTCAATTAATACATTTATTTTTTTTAAACCCTGCCACAAAAAAACTGGCCACAAGGAGAAACGAAGCAGTAAATCTGCTTTGCTTAGTTGCTTGCAATGTCTGTATTTTAAAATATGAGGTTAAGGCACCTGCTGCAGAGATCTTTGCGTGCCAGCTAAATCTCAGGGAATAATAAGAATGGTAAAATAAGCTGGAGGATAACATATTTGCTGAAGAGATCTATGTTTTGTTTTGCCTAGTCCTAGTTTTGAATTAAGGTAGCATAGATGGTTAATAGGTCTCCTGAAAGCAAATTTTTTAACACGCAGATGACAGATTTTTTGTTTTTATGTAAATGAGTAAATGGATTACTGCTTTTAGGACAGAGATCCCTTTGTTACTTGCAGTTCATAAATTGGAATTCAAAAATAGCACAGTGAGGTATGAAGGACATGTGGCTCTTATACCTTGTAACTCTTGTATAACAAACTGTACACTGATTTACACACATTGATTTATTGTCAATGTATAATGTGTACATGGGATGTAAAGCGCTCCGACACTGCATCAGGATGAGTAGCATTATAGTGGTATAAAAGAAATAAAACAAAATAGTGGTATTTAAATTGCTATTTGTGTAAATACTAGGATACACCAACACCTCTGACATTCTTACAGTGCATGCATATCTCTTACATACAGGGACTGGACAAAGTGAAAAGCATGCCTCTCTAAAGTGATAAAATGCTGTGAGTATTGGTGTCCCTCCATTACAACTAGGTGTGAGGCTCCTATAGCTCCCAGCCAGAATACTCTGACCAAAATGAGGCCTAATGGCCCCTCAACTCTGCTTTTGTTATGGACCCAGCTTGCATCGGATATGCCCCTTCTCCACCTGAACCTTGCTGCTCGGAACAACGTGCAGGCACTGCTGAAAGTGTCCCAATGTCAGAAGATGACACCAGGACGGACTCCGCCTTTTCCTGTGACTTCCGGGAGAAGTACGGAAGGACCTCCGCACGCCACTGAAAGCGGCCAGCTCTGCAGCAGGGCAGACGGCGTCTACCCTCTGATAATAGAAAGTAGACGGTGTCCACTCTCGACTCGAGCCCGTCTACCATCGAATGGAGCCTGTCAATCTGAACCGTGGCTCTGCTGCACTGTTCATTAGGAGAAAAATGCATTCTAAATGTTTAATACGCCTGGCCCTAAACACACCATGCCGCCATTTAGTTGGCTAGACCAGAATAAGCAAGTACATGCAAAGTCAGCAGCTTTGGCACTCAGATTCAAGTGGTTACATAGACGCCTGCAGTAGGGCAAAATCATAAATACATCATTAGCACATACAATGCACGGATGATAACGAATTAAATGTGTGATGGGAGTGCAGTTTTCAGATGAGAAATAGACCAATATATAGGTGTGATTTAAACATTTCCCGTGGCATGATCCTAGATGCGAATGATGTCCCAAGCCAAAGGGTGAAGGTTCCTGAAGCAAAGCCCTAAATAGGCTCGCAATGGATGGTGCAAGCTACACGTCAAACCACAAAATACTAACTGTCACTTGTAACAAGTGTTTTCCCAATTTCAGAATCTGCTTCGGGAGTCCTTGTACATATGCATGCGAGAAGTTTTTATGGTGCTAGGAGCAACAAAATGTTGTGGGTCACTTCAGTTCCGGTTCCCAGGAGGGATTCTACTCACCACAGTATTTGGCGCCATCTAGTGGTGTTGCCGAGTTAGCTCCACAACAACAAAAATGCGCGTTACATACAACAGGAGGGGATAGCCCCAGAATAGCGCGGGGCAGAGGCGGCTGCCCTTCCTTTGTGACAGCCGTGCTTGCGAGCCTGAAAGAACTAGCCTGTCCTGGCAAGGGTAGAGGGTCGTGGAGCTTGGCAGCTCTGAGACAGACACTCGCAAAGTGGATTACCAAGACTTCACAAATCTACACTTAGCGCGCAAAAGGAGCAGCTATGAAAGGGAAGGGGGGCTTGGGGGAGGGAGCTGACCGCAGGGAGGTCCCCTCCCCCGGGCGGTTTGGGAGGGCTGCGAGGGGTTTTACAGAAGTTGATGGAAGGTTCTGGCACTTGGGCTGGCCTAGTAGGACTGGCCAGCCCAATCATAAGTTTCTCTGTCCCCGCCCCCTAGCCACCATTTTAGGTTTGGTGACCTGGTGGCTAGGAGGGCTGTTGGCGTTTTTTGTCTGTGAATAATTGTAGAGTGTTAGGGTAGTTTTAATTAGTGTTTTTTTTTTTTTTGTGGCTGTTTTTGGATCGTTTACATGGAAGATTCTTGCATGATAGAAGCTATGGGGCTTCTGTCTCAAGCAGGTCGCTTGGAACTGTTGGTGGGAGGGGGGCCGGCGTGCCCCCAGCGCCAGGCCTCCAATGGCGTGTGTTTGGCGGTGATGGCGCGTTTCATCGAAGAAGGAGAGAGGCTCTGTGCAGGTACGTTATGAGACCGGCCCCTCATTTCCAGGCGCGTGTGGTGTTGGGGGCGGAGGGAGCCCCAGCGGTATCCGGCGCGAATTCTAAAGTTGCGCATGAGGCGCACCCGGTCCCTGCTGCTTCAGCGCGAGTGGCGCTTCAGGTGGGGAAAGCTCCGGCGGTGCCTTCTGTCCCCGGGGCGCTTGGGAGGGAGGCGGGAGGCGCTGTGACGAGCGCGCTGATTGTGCGGGCGGGTGGGGCTCCCAGGGTGCATATTTTAGGCTCGACGGCACCAGCTGCTGCGTAGGCGGCGCCAAGGGGAGGGGGGGGGTGAAGACCGAGTGGGAAGCGCTCCGCCCTTGACCCAGTTATGTAGAGTTTTTTAGGAGCTTGTGAGTAGGCGGGCAGTGCGCGGTGCGGGGAGAGGCCCTGGAGTCATGACAGTCGATGAGGGAGCCGGTGGGGCAGACATTAACCCCTTTAAGACTTATTGTACGAGAGACACAAGATTATTGGGCAATGAGAAGGGGCATTGTTTACACCTTCAAAGCATTTTGTGCCAGGGATGCCCATTGCTGAAAAGAATGCTACAGGCAGGTTTTCTTCAAGGGGTTTAGAGGGTTTTTGTGGGTTTGGACCAGCAGGGGGGTCCAGTGTTATGTGGTGCCAATACAGTTAGGGTTATGAATGAGATGGAGTAATTGGTTTGGCTTGTACAGGGGCCTTTGGGGGCTTTTCCGTATTGGTCGGGAGGGGCAGGTGGCACCTATTGATGTGTGGTTCTCTGGGGTTAGAACATTTTGTGGCTGTATGTGTGGTGCAGCGTGCTTTACGGAAAGATGGTGAGGGTCAATTTTGGGGTGCAAGGTTTTCTTATTTGAGCTTCTTTAGAGGTGGCGTTTTATAATTTGGATTGCAGTTAAGAGGATCAGTTAGTAGGCGACTCTCCGGGCAGGATGATGCCTGTGAGGAGTAGTATTAGAGGCTGTTTTTGGATGGGTTGCAAAGGAAGGTTATGGATGATAATATACAAGGGAGGAGGTCCGCGTCAGGAGTTGTAGTCAGGGACCCTAGCACACCAGTCCAAACTTTTCCTTTTTAGGACAGGGATAGGTGCGGCGGTCCAGACTTGGCAGGGCGCAGTCCAGTCCACTTTCGCCAAGGGGAAGTGAGGAGAGTGCCTAGCGCGGCCCTCTTTTTTCCACCGAGGGAACCCGCCGCGGCCGGCACACGAGGGTCCGGCGTGACCCCGCTGGCCCCAACGAGTAGCAGGTATAGGTGTCCTACCTTGCCGGCGGATATGGAGCCGCAGAGTCAACGCAAGGGGAGGTACAGGCGGGTACAGCCTGCTCCCACTCCTAGAGGTTCCTCAAAAACATCAAAATTTAATACTGTTGGTATCGGGTTCGGTGAGACCCGTGGTGATGTGTTGCCTTTTTGGTTGATTCTATGGATCCGCAGAGTCAACGTAAGGGGAGGTACAGGCGAGTACAGTCTGCTCCCACTCCTGGACGTTCCTCAAAAACATTCAAATGTCAAAAACATTCAAATGTAATATTGTGGTATCGGGTTCGGTAAGACCCGTGGATGTGTTGCCTTCTGTTTGATTCTATGGAGCCGCAGAGTCAACGCAAGGGGAGGTACAGGCGGGTACAGTCTGCTCCCACTCCTGGAAGTTCCTCAAAAACATTAATGTGTTATTGTTGGTATCGGGTTAGGTAAGACCCGTGGTGATGTTTTGACTTCTGGTTGATTCAGTGGTCCTGGACTATGACAAAGATAGTCACAAGGAAGGAGAATTACGGGACGTGGAGGGGGGGGTACCCTCTCATGTTTCTGGTAGTGTTTTTCAGGCTCCAGCGGTGCAAAGTCAAGTGCAGGTGTGAAGAGAGCACGGCCCATCAAGCAGGGCGCCTCGCAGACAGCATGCTTTGGTTTCAGCACCACGGGCGGAGCCGTCGAGAGTGGTCTCTCTGTTGCCAGGTGAGCAGTTAGCTGCACAGGCCAAACCTATTATGGTGTCTGTGGGCATAGGAGTGTTGTGGAAGTCGGGTAAAGTGGAGAGTGGTGTTACAACTGGTGCTTCCAGTTCGGTTAAAGAGCCATTGGCTAGTAAAGAATGAGTTTCAAAAGTTACCTTGTATGGGGGTCACAAAGCATTTGGGTGCTCATTTGATGTTGGCTACAAAAGAATGTATTTAGAACGGTGAGTATGTTGAACTTCTTAAGCTGCTACACCGGGAAGCCCGGCCCAAAGTGGGTTTAAGTAAGAGGAGTTTGAGTTGGACAAACGTCCTAGAGTTCCTTTAGACATTGAAAATTGGACGGCTGCATTCTTTATCTATGCAAGTGTATACTGTGAAAAGTTTACAGAGAGCAGCGTGTCTCTTTTTAAATACATGGATGTTATACGCAAGTGCTGGGATGTTAACAAGGGATTTGGTACCAGAGAATATGGTACGTTTAAACACGAATGCTCTGGCTGTGGTAGGACACACCCATTTTCAGATGCTGGGATAACCAGCCAGCGGGAAGCCATCAGGGGAAACAGGCGAGTGCAGGTTGTTCAGGGACGCCCTCACAGTTTTCAGGGGGTAAGGGATACAGAGGTTCTCAGGGGGTTGTGTCCAAGGGCTCATACACTGGTTAAGTTGGAGAGGTTGCGCCTTGCGCTTCAGGTCTATGAAGATGAAGCAATATAAAAAAATAAAAAAAAAATAAAAATAAAAAAAAAAGGATGGTTTTGAATTTGGTTTCGGCTGGGTTACTTGGGCGCAAAGGAGAGGAGATGGTCTGCTATTTTGAAAACAACATCTGAGCATGGCGCAGTGGTGCGAGACAAGCTCAATAAAGAAGTACAGGAAGGAAGGATGGCTGCCCCCTTTTTCATTTTTGGCCGATCCTTAATTTGATAATATCACCTGTTGGAGTGGTCCCGAAGAAAGATCCGGGATAGTTCAGGCTTATCCAACAATTAGCATGGCCGGGAAGGTCGTCTATCAATGATTTATTCACTCAGAGGCTGTGTCAGTCTCTTATTCCTCAGTTGACGTGGCCATGTCACTTGTTGTGACCGCAGGCGCAGCTGCTGTGATGACCAAGTGTGATATAAAGTCTGCATTCCGGCTGTTGCCTGTCCACCCGGAGGATTGGTGTCTCCTGGGTTTGCAATTTTCAGGTGAATGGTATGTGGACCAGGCTCTGCCGATGAGATGCTCCATTTCATGTGCTCTTTTGAGTATTCTAGTACCTTTCTTCAATGGTACTCTAGTCATCAGTCCTGTCACTCAATGGTAACGCGCTACCTAGGTGATTTTTCTTTGTCGGGTCCCCGGGCTCCACGGAGTACCAGTCTGCTCTGGACACTTTCCAAGGGCTCATGGAGGATCTGGGAGTTCCGTTGGCTCCCGAGAGAACGATGGGTCCTGCCACTTTTTGTCCTTTTTAGGTATGGGGATTGATTCTGTGTTAAGGTGTGCTCGCCTGCCCGAGGTGAAAAACGTGAGAATGCTGGAGTTACTGGAGGCCATGTTATCAAAAAGTAAAGTGTTGGTGAAAGATGTTTACGTGCTACTACGCCATTTAAAATTTTGCTGTGGGGTGGTGGGGCAGGCAGGATTTTTTGTCGAAGATTGGGCAGGGCTCTTGTAGGTCATCAGTTGTTCCTTTGGTGCGGGACCTTGACTTCCAGTGGATGTGCAGATGTTCTCGGATGCTGCTGGCAGTGATGATTTTGGGCTGTATTGGAATGGAAGATGGTGTGCTGAACGTTGGCCGGATGAGTAGTTGTATGGAGATCACAGCATTACCTTTTTAGAGCTTTTCCTTTGTTGGTGGCTTTGACCCTGTGGGGGGAGGAATTGGACACAAGAAGGTGCTTTTCCGTGTGGATAACATGGCTGTAGTGGAGATGTGAACAGACAGTCTGCCAGGGATGAACAGGTATTGAAGTCATGAGAGTCTTCGTGCTGGGTTGCTTGGCACACAACATTCATTTTCGTGCTTTCAACATACCTGGGGTGGACAATGACATAGGTGGCTCACTGTTAATGTACAGGGGCTGTGAGTGAGTTTTGCCTAGGGTTCAAACCTCAGCTGGGGAAAATCGTTTTGGGAATTGGGTTAGCTTTATGGGTAAGTTGTTGTGGGGTTATTCCCCGACAGCGGAAGAAATTGGTAGATAGTTGCTGGAGGGTTGGGCCAGAGAGCAAGGGCATGCTACTAGACTTAGGGCTCCTTTATCTTGGTAGGTCCTAGCCAGGTTTATCACTATTCTTCCTTCTGTTTCTTCAGTGGACTTTGAGTCATGTTTATTTTCCATGTTGATGGCGATCATGTTGTTAGGAGTTTTCGGGGTGTCGGATTTGTTGGGTTCTAAACACAAGTGTGGCCTATTCTGGTGGGATGTTTTGTTCAGACGAGGGGCTGCAGGTCTGGCTGGCCAGCTCCAAACCGTTAGACGAAAGAAGGGAAAGGTGTGTGGTTGCAGGCGTGTGTTCCACGGCTTACTTGCCCCCCTTTAATGTTGGCGCGGCGCTGGCGTTCACTTTGTGGGGATGGTGATGAGGAGCTTGCTTTTCAGCATATTGATGGCACCCTGTTACAACATACCAATTCCGAATGGTTTTGCGCAAGGCTTTGCAGCATTTGGGACTGGATGGGAACTTATATGGGACACATTATTTCAGGATTGGTGCTGCAACCGAAACCTTCAACAGAGGTTGGACGGACAGAGATATCATGAGATTGGGGCGTTGGTCTTTAAACTGTTTTCAGCCCTACGTGAGGAGTCCAGCGGAGGAGGCGCATGCGTCATCTTCCTTCCCATGAGTTCTAATTCTGTTTTCTTTTGTAGGATCGGTTGCTGGGCCTCGTTCTCCTGTGGTGACAGTTTGGATAGTTGGGCATTCCTTCGTGAAGTGGGCCCGAGTCCAGGCTGCACAAAATTACTTTGGAGAACTCCTGGGTTTCAAGGCTCGACTGTTTAATGTGGTTTGGAAGGGGAAAGGTGGGATGCTCTGGAGAGAGTTAATCCCTTGTCATAGCAACAGTATGGTGGGCGGTCTATGTCCTGACATTTTGGTCCTCCAACTGGGGAAAAATGATCTCTGTGCTTCCAGAGGTGGTGTTACTTAGAGCTATAAATGAGATCTGGGCTTTATTAAGGAGCTTTGGGATGGGTGCCATGTCTTTTGGACGGAATTGATACCGCGTAGGATCTGGAGAGGGGTAGTTAACCCCAGGGCTGTGACAGAGCCTGGTAGAAGTTAAATTCGGAAGTTTCATGCTGCTGCTGTGGTTTTGGTTTTAGCAGAATTTCCCATTGGGTCATTAAATTCGAGACGGTGGAATTTTTCGGAGATGATGGTGTTCACTTGTCCAGGGTTGGAATGGACCTATACTTGTTAAGAGTTACGAGAGGTTTTGGCGCGTTCGATTGCTATGCAGCGTTAGTATTGGTACGGTTTTGTTTCTAGTTTCCTGTTTGGGGGGGCAGAAAGGGAGGTGGGTATTTTCTCTCCCCCCCTACCTTTCTGGGTGGCGGGGTTTTGGTTGTATCGGTGCAGTTTATGGTAGATTGTTTGATGAGTATCGGATCGATGCTTTGATTGACAGGTTCAGGGGAAGGTTGGTCATTGTTTGACCGTTCAGGTTTTGGGGGGTATTGGCAGGAGTGAAGGGTCAGGCAGGGTTTATGGTTATAGAGGGCCTGGATTTCAATATGTGATTGGGGGTTGATGAATAAAGGTTTTAAATGATGACGTAATGATTTAATTAATGACGTAATGTTTTATTGATGATGTGATGTTTATAATGTTGTTGTAATGTTGTAATGCTGCATTGTTGGGTGGGGAGGGGCCAAAGAATGTTTGGGGAGGGGCCAAAGAATGTTAGGGGAGGGGGTGGGGGGCGGGGTTTGTAGTTAATTATTTATTTAGTGAGGTATAGTTTTGTAAGGCGTTGCCAAGGTTTTATATTTGTGATGTGCACCTGTTTCCTAATAAAGCGGCCTTTTTCACACACAGAACAATCTCGGTCTACTTTACTTCCACCCCTCGCCCTCCCTCCCAAGGGGGGCTTGGGGGAGGGAGCTGACCGCAGGGAGGTCCCCTCCCCCGGGCGGTTTGGGAGGGCTGCGAGGGGTTTTACAGAAGTTGATGGAAGGTTCTGGCACTTGGGCTGGCCTAGTAGGACTGGCCAGCCCAATCATAAGTTTCTCTGTCCCCGCCCCCTAGCCACCATTTTAGGTTTGGTGACCTGGTGGCTAGGAGGGCTGTTGGCGTTTTTTGTCCCACCCTCCCTCCCATTTATCATTCCTTTTTTCTGGTTTTTTGCTTCCCTCACTTTGTCCAGCTAGGGTTTTTTCTCCCTCCTTTTAAATTTTTTAACTTTATCTTTATTAAAGGCTGTTTTCTTGGGTATAGGTGTGCAGGGGTTTTTCTTGTGCTTTGTATTGTCGCTAGGAACAGGTGCTGTGCGGGGTTTTGGTTGTATCGGTGCAGTTTATGGTAGATTGTTTGATGAGTATCGGATCGATGCTTTGATTGACAGGTTCAGGGGAAGGTTGGTCATTGTTTGACCGTTCAGGTTTTGGGGGGTATTGGCAGGAGTGAAGGGTCAGGCAGGGTTTATGGTTATAGAGGGCCTGGATTTCAATATGTGATTGGGGGTTGATGAATAAAGGTTTTAAATGATGACGTAATGATTTAATTAATGACGTAATGTTTTATTGATGATGTGATGTTTATAATGTTGTTGTAATGTTGTAATGCTGCATTGTTGGGTGGGGAGGGGCCAAAGAATGTTAGGGGAGGGGGTGGGGGGCGGGGTTTGTAGTTAATTATTTATTTAGTGAGGTATAGTTTTGTAAGGCGTTGCCAAGGTTTTATATTTGTGATGTGCACCTGTTTCCTAATAAAGCGGCCTTTTTCACACACAGAACAATCTCGGTCTACTTTACTTCCACCCCTCGCCCTCCCTCCCAAACTCCGAAGGTGAGGAGTGCACGGCAACGGTGCGTGGTATTTCCTGGTACAGTCTGGTAAACAACGAGGGGGGTTTCCGGTAACAGTGCCACATTCAGCAAACCAAGGAAATGCCAAAGAACAGGAATATTCCCGGCAAGCGTCCACGCGTGGTAAAAATAACGAACACATTACGCAAGTAGACTATCATCTGTGCTAGAAATGCCGGAGAATTTCCTGACTAAATGAAAGTTACTTAAAACCACACATATCAACGACACAATCGTTAACAAGAAAAATAAAACTGAAGCGGATGGGCAACTCACGAGGAAAAGCTAAAAGTGTAGCGAAATAAAACCAGTCAACTCCAGACTAAGAGAGTACCACCGTAAAACCAGATATATCCAGTGGTCGAAAGGGGCGGCGTCTGAGGTGGACGACTTGCCCACACTTTTTTGATTTAAGAAAATTATCCTTAGTCCGTAGTCCTCAGTGCAGTTGTCAATTGACTCGAGAGGTGAACCCACCCCTTGACAGGTCCTGTCAAGAGGTGGGTTTACCTCACGAGTAATTGACTACTGTGTTGAGGACATAGGGATAATCTGCAATTGTAAAGGGTGCTTGGAAGCAGGTATTGGCTTTAATTGATGGATTCACTTGAAGCTTCTTGATAACACAGGTTTAATCTTTTTGAATGGTATTGCAAGAGAGTTACCAGCTGAGCTGTTAAGTGTATGCTTTGAAAGAACAGTTCTAAAAATAACTGTGGTACGCACAGTCTGGGCATTAATAACATTTGAAAACTTTTTGAGCATTTTATAGAAGCCTACCTTCTATCTACTGTGTGTAATGCAGGTGTAAAATAACAACTTACATATTCACAGTGCTTTATGTCAGACTGGGACCTCGCAGCACCAAACATACACAACTCACAATTCTCCACTGGATCAAGCAGGTTCCAATTCTGTGGCTTTCTGGTTACAGACCCAGACCTCTGCAGTGCATTAATATAGAGGTTTCATTAAGGACAATAGTCCATTTCCCACTGATTAACTTAACTTGCAATAACTTTTCATTTAAGCTGTGGGTAATTTTATTATGTCGTTATCTGAAGGATAAAGACAGAAAAATATTAGAAACCATTTGTTGTTTTTTTAGCCACGCCTTTGACCCCGCCCCATGCTCACTCATGCCACCCCCATTTGTGCACAGCATCACAGTTCTCAAAAATTTTTCAATGCACTTTGACCACTGATCGAGATCTATACGTTAAGGAGTCTTGGTTGCATTCTCTCAAGCTAAAGATCAAATTCATTTTACAATGTATTCTGGAAAACTCCATGGTACAGTTAAGTGTACCTCGGATGTAAAGTTATTAATCAAAAAAGATGGATTTTTAAGGGAAGGCCCCACATCCTTAAAGTGGATACATGTTACTGTTTACATTCATTTATCAAAGCCGCATATGTTCTTAATGACTAATTTTTTGCACCCAACAGAGGGCACAAATTAAACCTTAGGAGAGTTAACTTACGTCCAGCAACCAAAGACATACATACTTCTGGTGCTGCTCTATCCTGGATAAACTGGGAATGCTTTCTAGAGGATAACTTCTGAATACTGAGCTTCACTTTAAGTATTAGCGCTGGTTAAGGACTGTATGAACTATATTTCTATTCCAGTCATCTGTGGGTGCAAGTTTCAACAGTGAAAAGAAGCACTGCCTTGAATGTCTTCTTGAGACCAAAAGAGGCCTTAATTCGGCCAAGAGAAGGAAGGAGGAGCCGTCTTAACGCTCTCCCAATCTCAGATGCTGCTTCTTCAATATAATAGCATGATCTGACAGGGCTGCCTCTTATTGTCCTTTTTATTTGTTTTGACCATGGCGGCACAGGCATGTAACTTTCAGTTCAAGGGGTTCAATACGGCGCAAAATCCTTAAGGTGGACATCATGTAATTTCAGTATACATAGACTATGTGCAGTTGCTCTACATTAGCGATCCTATGACAGACCTCTCCCAGATCATTAAGACAGTTGATACATTTGGCCTCAAGTCTGGGCTCCATGAACGCACTGAAAGCTTGAGAGGCTGATGGAATATTGCCAGACTCACATCAATGGACTAGACAACAGTTAAATACTTTGGAGTCTGGGTGTATCATACAGATGAGGACCTAATTGCCGGAACATAGGTCAGTCACTACACTGGGCAGATACAGGTCCTTTTTTTAAGGGAATCACTTGGTATTGAGAAGAGTTGCCTTTTCTATGATATTGCTGTTTCTAGTATACTATTTTTTTTAATATTCCAGGCGTCATAACCCAGGAGGTTTTTTCAAAACCTAGATTTTTGTGTGTCAGGTCTGATCTGTAAGGAGAGTAAAAACCAAATTGTCGCCATAGACAGTCGCCTTGTCTAAGGGTAGGTCGGCCATGCTCAACTTTGAGTCTACAGGAGGAGCAAGGGGGTCTGGGTATTTTTATATCACATAGGCTGAATGGTGGCTATTGTGGGATCCAATATTTTCTATCAAATTAAAAAAATTGTACATTGATAAACTGTATTGTATCGTTCTTATTAATTTTTATAACAATATTCCGGTTACAGAAATTAACAAAGTTATTAGGCAGTTCTGGAGGACTTGTCGGCCACTCAAAGGAAAATATATCTAAAGAACTTTGTTTAATTTGGGGAGGTGACTTTAATGAGAATCCTTGGAGTCAAGTGTATAGTGGACATTGTGGACTCTCACATGATTTTGATATAGACATCTCCCATTTCTCACATTCGCTTCTTGGGGAAATGTTAAATATGGTTAAATAATCCTTGGATTTAGGCTTTGCAATGATTTGTGCTCACCACCCATCCTCTTTAGTAGTACATTTAATGGTCGGAGGTGGTCTTCAACTATAGACATTTTTCTAATATCAAATAGATATGCGGATAGAATTTCTATCTTTAAAACCCACACAGTAGCTTTTAGTGATCATTTTCTGATTAGTTTTAAGTTAGACTTTCCGACTAAGGTGGTATCCCTTGGACTTTACCTACAGAGCCATTAAAAAACATTGCTATAAATAGGACCAACGGATACTCCATTAGATGGGCAGGAGTGGATACCTTCCAACTAACCGAGACACTTCTAGCCAATTATAATGTTATATTGAATTTGTAGAGCGCACAGCTACTCAAAGTATCCCGGCGCTAGTTCCAGAAAGCCTACCACACTCATCAAATGACCTCAAAAAAGCAAAGTTTTTAATTTCTTCTTAAAGGATACCGGGTCCTGCACCCTCCTAAGGGCCAATGGAAGCGCGTTCCAGGCCAGGCCTGCTTTGCAGGTGAAAGAACACCTGCCCAGCCTATAACGATTAAAGCGAGGGTTCTGGATTAAGAACTGATCAGAGGATCGTAATTGTCTAGCCGGTTTGTAAAAGACAAAGCGCTTCTGCAGGTAGATCGGGCCCAACCCATGCAGGGCCCGATGGACAATGGACAATAATCTAGAGTTTCAGACCTGCCTAGATGAGAGGGCAGCGAATATAGATATACGTAATTCCTTTAAAAAAAAAAAACTCAAAGGCTATTCAAACAACCCTAATGATTAAATCAAAAAGCTCCTCCAACAGCAGGTCGCATTGGTTTGACACTCAGTGTAGTAAGTCGCTTGCTGCCCTGATATCAGCCTTGCATAAGTAGACTAGAGATCGGGATGAGAGAAATGGGCAAGGCTGGCATACAATACATCCCTTAAAGTACTTAAAGAGGCTGTTCAAACTGAATTGTGGCAGGCACTTAGGCAAGCCTCTGTCTTAAAGGACATGAAAGGCTTTTGGAAGGCTGTGAATGCCCAGTTCTTGGCCCAAAAACACTCCTCTAGTTTTGAAAATACAATTGGGAAGAACCAATTGGTGTTCCATTTTTCTAGATTATATGGCAGTGGCTCTGTTCCTGCCATTGGTGAGGGCCCTGGTTTGGACCTTTGTAGCCACCTCCCCATCAGCCTCGATTTTGAGTTGGATGAGGTGATTGAGGCTATAAACTCTAGTGCTGGGAACAAAGCGCCAGGCCAAGACTGTGGACCTTTTCACATCATGCCCCAAGTTGTGGGGTCCACTAATAACACTGGTTCTAAGGGCATGCTGTGTTCAAGGTTTTATCTCAGCCTGGACAGAGTCCACCCTTGTTGCCATCTTTAAGAGGTGATCGCAATGACTCAGCTTGCTACCGCCCCATTTCATTGTTGGACTCTCTAGTAAAGGTCACCGGGCGAGTATTCTTAAATAGATTGCAGACGTGGGCTGAGGATACAGGCATCATTTCAGATTTACAATACGGATTCCGCACTGGTCTGGGCATAATCAAATAAAGCCTGAACCTGAGCCTCATTATCGGAAAATATGTCCAAGCAAAAAAAGGGAGCCTGTATATGTGTTTTGCTGACTTGAGCTCAGCGTTTGATTGTGTCAATCACTCAAAGCTTTGGCAAATTCTAGAGGAAATGGGGATGGAAGGTCAATTAGTACATTTTTAAAAACAATCCTATCTAGAGGCCCGGGCCAGGGTTCGTTAAGGCAGAACGGGTGAGCTAACAGTTTTCCCATTGGAAAGGGGGTAAGGCAAGGGTGTGTGCTGGCACCACTCCTTTTTACCCTCTATATAAATAGCTTGGGAGACTTTTTAGCACGGGAATGTTAAGATCTGCCTAGCATTGGCAACAGGGCAATTGGCGTATTATTACACACTGATGATGCAGCCCTGTTAGCCCGCACCCCGAATGGTCTGCAAAAAATAGTGACAAGTTTCGTATCTTGAACACAAAAATTAGGGCTTTTGCAGCACACCACTCGTCCTTATTTAGTCTGGATTACATTTATCACTCCTCTGGGTATGAATAACCCTCCACTAAAAATAGAGACAACTCAACAATATTAATTTAAACAGAAATCCAGATAGGTCAATCTTCTTGCTGTTCAGCAGTCTTTTATTCATATATAGAAAAATGTAAAAACTTCCAGCACACGATTTGCCGACACATGCTTCGTCTTTTTCTAGGCATGAACATTAAATTCAAAAGCCAGGATAGTAAATGGACCAAAATTCGTCCTGCGTAATAATGAAAAATACCAGAATCACCAGTCTGCAGATAAGCGTTCTAAAAACCAGTTCCAAATACCACAAGTGGAACCCTGGGCACAGTCCTGATATTCGTGCAAGAAAAGCAGATGGTTCAGTAAATTTCAAAGCTGGATGCGGGCTAGCCACTAAATTCATTCATCTCCTACGTTAGAAATAAACATATGGACAGGTCCCGCAAAGTATGAGCAGATCCCCATACATGCACCTATTGAACGTCCTTAGCAACCGTAAACGGACCCTTGTTATCGTCCCTTCTCCAATGCGAGCTGAAACCTCACAGTATGCCAAATCGTCCTCCTTTACTGGTATATGGAGACTGTATTGGCACTTAAAGGAGTACTCAGTTTGAAATAACCTCAGCATATAACACCCGTTTCCACATAGTGTGGTCCAACCATAATACGCTGAGACCTTACAAAATTTGTAAGCGGCAGCTGAACAGAGCGTTCCTTTGGTCCCAAGTTTCATATGTTATATGTCAAGCCTGGACCTTAAAGTTAGCATCTCAAAAACCTTTTTCATGAAATGTAGTAAGCCCAGTGTAAAGTGCCGCAATATTTTCATACAGAGCGGGAAACTTGATTTTGTAGATCACTTTTCATATCTGTGGGTTGTTTTTGACAATAGGGGTCTGTGAGCAATAGCTGTGAATTGCAGAAAATTGCTTTTTCCTAAAGCTACAGGTGCTCGGATTAATTTTGCAAGGAGGTTGGGCAAGCGCACTACGGATGACCTCCCGGTAATATATAAAGCCAAATGTATCTGTTGCCTTGTATGGGGCAAGCATTTGGGGCCATGTAAACGTAGAGCCACTCCAACAAGATGAAAATAGTTTCCTGAGATACCTTCTGGCTCTCCCAGATAGTACTGCTACTTACATCTGCCATGCCGAACTGGGCCTGCCATACCTGTCTGACCTTATTACAATCCAGCCGATTTTATTATGGCATAAGGTCTGGACAGGTGTGTCTACAGGCCTAAATCGGGAAGCGATTTTAGATTGCTTCAAACTGCAGCAGGTAAATTACACCCCCCGTCACCGGGATGAAACCTCAGGCGCTATATGGATGGGGCAAGGATAGCTAGCTCCCCAGGCCAACTTCCACCATAATAAAGGTATGCCAGGAGGCATCGGCTGCATTGGGTTGGCGGAACAAATAACTAGAGTGACCCCACTGTGGGACTCTGCAAAATTGGGTCTCTAGGCGAAACAAAGGGGCTTTGACAAATGGGATCTGATCGGCTTCCCTTTGCTGACCTTCAAAGAGACTATCATCTAGCGCTTTGGAAATTTCTTGAAATCTCCAAGTCAGACATGCATGGAGTCGTGTAGTGCTGAAAGGGGAGGAACTCCCAGAATCATCCCCAATGGAAGATAAAGTACTTGATAACTACATGGAGAAAAAGGCAATATCCCTCACTTATCGCAAAATCCTTAATTCCCCTGCACTTCTGACTACACTGTAGGAAACAGTGTGAGAGGGACGTGGGACAATTGGAAGACGAACAATCCCAGAAGGGTCTTACCAACCCCGGGAAGGTGGCTATCATATCCAATTATAAACTAATACAACTGAAAATTGTACACAGAACATACTTTGCTTGCACTACACTAGTTAAAATGGGGAAGGTCGAATCAGCGCTCTGCCCAGAGGGATGCGAAAGGGAGGGTACCTACTTCCATAGATTGTGGGAATGTGCGACATTGCCATACTACTGGGAAAAGGTGATGTCTGATATTCAGAAGGAATTCACCATATGATAGCCAAGTCGCCACAGTGGTGTCTTGTAAATGTGTGGGACGAGATAGATCTAAATAACTTGGAATGCCTCTGGGTCACACTATGATTTATGGTTGCCAAGAAAAACATTGACAAACTATGGAGGGCCACACAGACCCCTACACTGAATGAATAGAACACAGACATGGACTGGTGCATGCTAGCGGAGAGGGCAGTTTGAGAGCAGAAGCTGCCCCAATAAGTGGACTAAGGTGTGGGGGAAATGGAATGCATTTGAGGGATGATCTGTGCGCCGGTGGAGAAACAGGGCTTCACGGGTCGACCTCGAAATGTGCAAATAGAGGAAGAAGACCTATTGGTGGGCGGGAGCGGATATGAATGGTATTGATGGCATTTGTCCTATACGTTCAGATTGGACCAGGCATTTTTAGCTATGTTTTATGTCATATTGTCACTTCACTGCTCAGTTTATTTTTGCAATAAAAAGTTATACAGTTTTAAAAAATTAAATTGACGGGGACTAAGCCCTATTGGAGCTTGGACGGAGCCTGATCGTGGAGAGCAGCTTGTTTGAAGAGAACCGCTGTGCAGTGAGAAGGTCCACAGTCAACAAACCCTGCTGCACAAAATTATTCATTGTACAAGTAGGAGACCCAACCGCATTGTAGAATGACTCCACAGAACAGCCAGTGCAATGGCCACATGATAAAATAAGTAAATACATGATACAATAAGTTAGATAACACTGCCACAATCACAGAACATAATAGTAAAGTTGGGTGACCAGAGCCATATACTGAAAGCAGGCATCATTCACTAGACAGTCGAGAATCAATGAATGACTGTAACTGAGATTAACACAACCATTAACAAAGGATATAATCACTCACTGTACGGACAAAAGGGCCTTGTGGACAGAATCTGCTTTGTGTACCTCACTGCACTGCCAGAAGACCACCTGAACAAGATCACCTGTAGATCAATTCAGTCACTAAGGTTTTGTGACATTTAAATACAACGATGGTTAACCATCAGAAAATCACTAGAAGATGTCCAGGAAATTACCTTATAGTCAATACTTAAGTAACCAGTCAAGTGATCCATGGGAACAGAGATACGCTATACCGTTATAACTAACTTCTTCTGAGTCATCAACTCTATGAACAAATGTACTAGGCTTAAAATTTTTAATTACGGAATACTGACCTGTGGCTCCTTTCTTCACATACCACACACAGAGTTCCTATACATGGGTTCTAGAACGGTATTGTAAGGTTGAAGGTTGCACCATATCCCTTCCAAAGTACAAATGACTGAAGCATGTGTACGTCTTGGCACCACTTCGATTTTTGTATTCCAAATACGAGTGCATGAAAGTCAATCGGTGATCTTTAAAGGACTTTGAATTCCATCTAGATATATAAACACATAGGTAAAAATATCCCTAAATTCAATTAGCACCCTGTTTGGCATGTCGAGTCCGACTTTGCCAATCAGAATCTTAGAATGCTGGCTCCAGCTATAGTTTTCTGCCCGCTTTCAAAATTCAGTGAATGTGGCGAGGGGACCTGAGGCACCCAAGGGCAGTAAACTTGTCTGTCTGCTTTAAGTAAAATTAAGGACCTGGGGGGGGGGGGGGCACTTTCAGCCTTATTTTCCACCTACAGTAGAGCTTTCACAGTTCTTATTTACCTTTCCACCGGTCCATAACTGCTGGTACTTAGAGTCACGAGTGGATTCCCCCCCCCAAAATAAAATCTGGCTTAAGGTGAAGTAAATCCGCAGGTGTTTTTTTAGGTGCTCAATAACACGTTCTCAGACAGCGTCAACAAATGTAACTATTTAGGATTTTTTTTTTTTAAATATATAAAAATAATGTGATCCTTGAAGGGAATAAAAAGTTTGAAGACCATTGCTTTAGAACATGGCCAGAAAACGAGCACGCAGACACATCAACGTCTTATTCTGGAGTTCTTAAGCACGCTTTAAAAACAAATGCATGGAGATGCATCGTTGATAGGTATCTGTAGTGCCATAGGCACAGACGATTGAACTGAAAGAAAATGCATGAGCTTTAACTTTTCACATTCCAACTCATATGCAAGCGAGCCTGTGGTTTTTATTAGGTCTCTGCCTGCGTCGCACTGCTTAAGCAGTGGGCAGAGTCCTAGATTTTGTGTTTTGGCTACAGTGGAGCTTGGACCCGCCCTTCTTCTCCATTAGCCATTGGAGGAGAGGGGCGTCACTCTGTTCAAGCCCCGTCTTTTTGCGATTCGGGGGCGTGTTTTTTTTGCAGTTTTTAAGCCGTGACGTCATCCGTCACTCAACTGCTAAAAACACGTTCCCGAATCGCGAAAATGACGGAGCTTTGTGGCAGCCATTTCAGGCCCACCGCAGCCGGAAGAAGTCGTCCTCAGGTGAGTGCTTGTTTGCCATTTGCCGCTTGCCAAGTAATGCTGTGTGAAACGCAGTTATGTACGAGGCATGATTGGTGGCCCGAGCAGAAATAATGACCTAATTTCGCCTGTGGCTTTTTCAAAACCAGCACAGACAACTTTTTTTCCTTTTGTCCTGAGATTGTTGTTTTTTAAGATGAGGTCGCCCGCTCCCGCTGTCCTCGTTACCGCCCCCTCCCGCTGTCCGTGTCTTTGTTCCCACCCCCCTCCCGCTGTCCGTGTCCTTGTTCCCTTTATTCATTTTATGAGAATGACTAACAAGCATTTACAATGCAATGGTCTCAGCATTATTAAAGGTAGAGCTATTGGCATTGCTCATTACATTTTTTTTCATTTTCTTTTTTTTTTTTGAAACATAAATAAATGGTATTGTCATTTACATTGGCAATAGGTGAGCATTAGACAGTAGTAGAGAGTATTCCCAGACGCAGAGCCACACACACACACACACACACACACACAGACAGAGCCACGCACACACACACACACAGACGGCTCTGTCTGTGTGCGTGGCTCTGTCTGTGTGTGCGTGGCTCTGTCTGTGTGTGCGTGGCTCTGTCTGTGTGTGCGTGGCTCTGTCTGTGTGTGCGTGGCTCTGTCTGTGTGTGTGTGCGCAGCTCTGTGTCCGCGAATACTCTACTACTCTCTAATGCTCACCTATTGCCATTGTAAATGACAATACCATTTATTTATGTTTTTTTTAAATAAAATGAAAAAAATGTCATGAGCAATGCCAATAACTCTACCTTTACTAATGCCGAGACCATTGCATTGTAAATGCTGGTTTACAGATGATAAAGAAAACAAACATTGAGAACTTTCCAGAGACCTAATATTCATATTTTATTGATGGATTTGCAATTATTTCCATACACTCGAATAGCAAGAATGTGGTCACTTAAAACATAACCTAAAAAAACTGCCTCAGAGCCATAAAAAGTGCAATGGCCAAAGTATCAACTAACAATGCAACCAAACAACTCCCCGGAGACTGGACAACCATTCACCCTAGTGGAATGTGAGAAAATTGAAAGTACTATAGTCCACTTACACACAAACACACTGCAAAGGCTGCTTAGATACAATAGGATCATATAAGCCATCCATTAAATCAATGGGGTATACATGGAACAAAGCCAACAAAGGCCAATGACTAGTTAGTATAGCACTCACTATCATTAAGTGTCTTGCACACATACTTTTGCCAGGGCAACAGGAAAGCCTACAACACAATTACATTTGTGAGTGTTTAAGTACAGTCATCTTTTCTCATAAATAATAAACACCAAGGGCAGTCATGTGCAACTCTGAAGTTGATCCATTCACCTACAATAGCAAAATGCACATTCACAGTATGGGTAGAACATATCCACAAGCCAAATCAGTCCTTAAACTTCTATGGAAGCAGTATCTTCAGATGTCTGAATGCGCATATTGAAAATGTCCTAATATAACTGCAAGAACCATGCAATAGAACTGTTACTGTGTAGGAAGGTGATCCACATCAGGGATAAACGGCATGAGCTTTAAAGAAAGATAAGGAACAACCTGAAAGCTTTAGAGCAATGGTGTTCAAACTTTTCATTGTCAACATACTTGTTTCTGGTCCAGGGAGGACCTAGATTGGCAGTTCGAGCTGGACTGTTCACACGAGAAGCAGGGTCAAGAGTTATTTGCATATCGCTGAGTCTAAACTGGGGTTGTATGGTGAGTATAAGAACAATGGATTTAACCTAGATCTCTTGACTGGGGTTGAATGTTTGATTTGTTCTGCACTCCATCCATCATTTGCGTCTCTTTTGCTTTCTCGCCCCAAGTGCATAGGGTATGCCCAGTTGTGGGTCCCATGCTCACTGTGCCACTGGATTCAAGCTAGCCTGGCTGATATGGAGTGATACCACCGAAATTGGTCCCTTGCTGTTTCTGGTCCAGGGATAACCTGCCTTGGCAGTTTGGGCTGTACTGTTCCAATGAGGAGCAGAGTAAAGACTGATCGACAGATTACTGGGTCTAAACTGGGGTGGCATGGTGAGCAAAAGAACAATGGATTTAATCCAGATCTCTTGACTGGGGGAGAGTGTGTCATTTGCTTTATGGCACCAATACCAGCATAATTTTTTTTCTTCAAAAATACCAGCCATCCCCCAAACATATTTTACCACAAATAATCATCTAAAATCTGCAACTCTGAACATATCTAACATTTCAAATACCAGCACATGCATATTCAGTTTTGCCTTTTAAAAGTGCAATCAAATATGTAATTGCCAGTATGTTACTGGGATCCAGAATCCCCGAAAAATGTAACCGTATCCGCAGTGTCACTTTATGAAAAAGGTGGCAGGGGAATCTTTGTAGAATTTACTTACCATAATCTCGCTCTCTATTACCCAAGAGCAGAGTAAATGCTCATATTGGACAGCGACTGGAGCGTGTCCCTCCTCCTGAGATCAATTCTAGCCCCCACAGTGGAGGACCCAACAGTTTGAAGACCTCTTCTTTAAAGCATTTCTCTTCTTAAGAGAAAGAGCCCTCACTTTTCTGCAAAGTTTTCCCCCAATAGTGGAAGAGGTCCATCAAAATTTCACAAACAGTAAATTAACTTCGGCCAGGTCGCACACGTCATTTTTTTTTTTTTTTTACAATGTGAGCCTGGCCCAAGGGTATAGTTCAAAGAGAGTAGCTCAAGCCACCATGCTCGATCTCATTGCTGTTTCAAGCAGCAGCCTATGGCCTATTATCTGAGGTGCAGCTTACAAATACACTGATGAAGGGGGTAGAAGTTTGGCTTTTCCCCAAACTATCTGTTACGACTAACTGCTGCAATTTGGGAACCAGTGACTTCCATTTTGGGGGCCTGGCATGTTGAATTGCAGAAGAAAGAAAGCTATGAGAGCTGAAGAAAGGGACACGTGGGGGCAGAAGATGAGGACGCAGAAGGGGACAGGGGGAAGGAAAGGGACACAGAAGAGTAAAAGGAGCACAGAAGGGGGCTTACACAAGAAGCAGATGAAAGGGATACATTGGGGACCAAGGACAGGGACACAGAAGAGGCAGACAAAAATTGGCCAGAAGGTAGCAGAAGAAAAAGGACACGAAGGGGAGTAAATGAAATGGGGCGGCAGACGAGATGGGACGCAGGACGAGATGGGATGCAGGGGGCAGCAGACGAGATGGGACGCAGATAAAGATGAAAAGGCTGAGTGTACACATTAAAGGGAGCTAGAGAGTGAGAATTAAAAGGCACACAGAGTGTAGACTAAAGGGACGAAGAAAGAAGGCAGTGTAAGGGTCTGAGGGAAAGGCAGGAGTGTAGACGGAAACAGGACAGAAAGGGACCAAAGCTGGAAGGTCAAAGAGCAGAGGCTATGGGAGAAAAATGGATAATTGAGTGGGCAAAGAAGGAGGCACAAATAAGGAATCACTGGAGTATATGTTAATGGACTGTCAACTGAAAGAGAGGACCATACTTTGCAAACATTTTCTAGAAAAAGGTACATATTTACTTGTTTGACCACACTCAAATGATAACTTTGCCAATGGAAATTTACCTCCTGGCCCTTAGAAAGGACACTTAACACAACTTTGAAAAGTTAACACGTGTGCACCAAGATCAAAGACGAGTGACCACTGGCAGTTAAGAGGAAGGGAAAAGCAACTGATAAGGAGGACAAAAGAAAGGAAACAAATGAATGGGGATACCAGAAAGAGTCAACAGAACTTGGACAAGTGTACAGGGTCACAAATATATAGGTCAACATCGACGAAGCGTCCAGCCTGATCTATAAAACTTTTCCCATCACCCCGAACACATTTTTTTGCTCAATTTAATTAGAGGGTAAAGTTGAGACTTGACCTTCGCTTCAATAAGAAATTACACTCATCACAGTCACTGTGGGAAAAATGAATACAAAACACGAGCGATAGTTTTCTCGTGACATAGGGTTAATGGCTCTTGTTTACAAAGTGACACGGTACTGAATGCGAAAAAGTAAGGGGGAATGATGAAGCAAGATAAAACGAGACTAGCTTCCAGAATAAGCAAGCGAAGTACTAGGGTGCACACGAAGGGCGCGCCGAGAGCACAAACTCACAGGGACCACTGGGTGTATGGCAAGAGGAGGATTGGGGAATGGGATACAGAGAGGGAAATAACGCTACACTAGAGTGTAAAAGTAATCATGAGGTTTACGATTAGGGTTATGGACAGCGTTGAGACACACATCACACTGATTCCAACACTGCCTATTCCCCGTGGCTGACTGTTGCAATTCTCTTTCGCCCCTATGAGCTCCGGATTTTAGTCAGTGTGCTCCTCTCCCATTCATATTTCCTTCTCGCCTCTTGTCTTACCTCCGGGATCCCATGGTGTTCTTCAACAGCAGGCCAGCGGCTTTAGAAAAATCTGCAGCCTCCCCGCCGGGAGCGAGATCGTGGACCTGACCGGGCTACGCCCACAATAAACAGACCGCACCTCCATGTGCAACTCCCGCCCACCAAAGGGAACTTCTTCAAAGAGGCTGTCCTCCGGCCCTCTGTACGTATACGACGTAAAAGGGAGGCACACTACGCCGTCGCCATCTTATAATAGAGCGTTAAACGCACTGAATCCGTTCTAAGTACAAACTCATTAAATTAAATATGGAAGAAAACTTATGCACTGAAGGAGAACGGAGGCAGGATTTACCTTCTGAAAGAGAAAAGGTTACAAAAATAATCACTATTTAGAGAAAAAAGTTTTTTTTTTTTTAATGAACCGTAAATGTTATAGAAGCTTTAGTTGCAGCAAGGTCTTTAGAAAAGATATCATTGCAGTATGTTCTCCAGAAACTTTCTGAATACTGGTTTGTTCAACAGTCGCCCATCGTTCACCTTCAGCTCTCCAAGATGCGATTAACCTAACACCTTTTAAGATGGCCGCCACACTGTCACACGGGGCACCTGTTTAGTGGCAGGCCAAGTGAGTTGTTTGAAAGATTTCCATGTCCTCTTTCTCTATACGCCGCTTTCACAGAAGATTCCTGCAAGAGGTGCTTCCACGCCTCTAGCTTCCTGTGATTGTATCTAAGCCACGCCCCTCTTTAAAGGCTAGTTTTTTTCACAGCTCTATATGAACCAAAATAATGATTGTCAGCTATTTACTTAACTTGCGTAGAAGTCCGTTGTTGTGTTTATTATATGCTAGTCAAGTTTCCTATCCTACCTCTTTCAAATAACCGATTCGCTAAGGCACGTATTTAACTTAGTATATCATTACAATTTCTGGAAATATTCTCTTGGCACAGAAGGGTTGCCACTGGCCACAGGTTTAAATAGTTAAACCCTTCAGTCAAATGTATTATGAATAATTCCTAAAAACACAGTGCGCCTCTGTAAACCAGCAGGTTTTACGCCCAACATGGTTATTGCTTCAAAGCCCTAACTTTCACAGATCTCGCCGACATGCTGAACTTCTTCAAAGTCACTTGGTTTGAAGATGATGTCTTACTCTCCTCTTTTATCAAAGCTCTCTCCACAGAAACCCTGTTACATCCATTCAACATAGTCAACACCTGCCTCACTAAAGGCATCTTCGCAGAAGCTGTCAAGCCACCCCAGATTCTCCCATTACTAGAGAAACCTACAGTAGATCTTGAAAACCCCACCAATTACAAACCCATCACTTACCAAACGTTCATCAGCAAGATCATAAAAAAAAACAGTATACGCTCAACTCCAAGGATCATGGCCAAATACATTCCCAAAAATTCAATTTGAATGAAGACCATACGAAGAATACCTTGTCTAAAAGGAATATTGCGTCCTTTTAAGTATATCTGTCCCCATTTCCTGAAAGTACACATTCAATAGCATTGTCTACTGCAATATGGCCACCATTGCTTGAAGGACATGTCTGACTAGGGGAATAACGAAGCACTGTGACCGTAGGAAGAATTGTTTGCCCAAAAAGAATATTGTGTCCACTAAAATATGGCCACCATTCCCTGTGAGACACATTCAACTAGGTGAATGTCAGGAAGCACTGTGGTACAGTAGTGCTACATACACGCTGTTACGTCACACGCAATGACTCTGTTTTTGCGCATCGGGCCCTGACAACACAACTGAAACCTCAAAAGGGCTGCCTGTCTCCGTGTGATTATCCCTTCCGGATCCACGGAGATGGGTAGGATAATGGTGGGAACTGCCACAGCAGACAAGTAAGTAATCCATGCAGATTTGAATTTCTGCCTTATTTCCTTCTACGACAGCGACTTTACAGAATGGAAAAGTTCGGTGTATGCTCAGGTAGTTTGTACCACGTTTTTAGGTCTCGCTGGTGTTAGCAGCGCGAAGCGCTGCATCCAGCGAAAGACCTTATGTTGTTAACTTGCCGGGAATGTTGGACAGGGGATGTGTACGCGCTTTCCCTCGGCGATTTCACCTCGTGGACACGCACGTACAGCTCTGCGCCGTGCACATCTCCTGTCCCACATTCACAGCAAGTCAGCCCCTCGCAATCACGCGCGCACACACACAACCAACTCACGCATGCACACACACACAGACACCATGCACACACATGCAGGCACACACACACGCGCGTGCAGGCACAGGCACACACACACACACACACACACACACACACACACACACACACACCCTCCCCACCCCACTCACCGGGCACACGCAGGGCTTCCCTCACGGGGGGCGGGACCTGCAATGTGCCCAGACGCCCCTCTCACCGGGTCTGTCGGATTCCTCTCGTCCCGTGGTAGTGGCGGCTGCACGGGATTCGTAGGCGGCTTGCTCCCTTCCCTTCACAGGTGCGCGGGTTAGGCTCCCGTCCGCTTCCTGTCTGTGCTGGTGGCCCCGCCCTCAAGCAGGCAGTCTCGGGCAGTCCTGCCTGGCTTCCTGTGTCTCGCCCGTGCAGAGAGGACCCCATCTTCCACAGCCCTTCCAGCTTCTAAAAGTGCAGCTAGGGGGCGTGATGAGCTCATAGTCCAGGTCCAGGTGCATGTTGTAAATAAGACGATGACTCCACAAGCAGGTAAGTGAAGTAAGAGGTTTAATGCAGCACATCCCCGGCTTAACCTTAACTAGGTCACCCACAGAGATGGGCAAGGGGGTACTGTCATGAATTAAGGGGACATCGCCACCAGAGCCCTTCAACCAAGCAGGGGTCAATTTACTTACTGGTGTGCGACCACGCATTAGTTCAAAAGGAGACTTTTCACCACTCTTATGAGGCGTGGAGCGGTAAGCCCAGACCAGTTCCTGGACACGCTCATCTGAAAAGCAGCCAGTCTCTACAAACATCTGAATCACGCCCTTAACAAGGCGATTCACCCTTTCACAAAGGCCATTACCCTGTGGGTTGTAAAGACTAGTCTTCTGATGCCTGATGCCACAATCTTTAACAAAAGAAGTCATTTTCGAGGACGTGAGTTGAGTCCCATTGTCTGAAATAAGAACAGAAGGATACCCCTCGTTGATAAAAATACCCTTCAAAAACTTAATGGTGGCATCAGTAGTGATCTCTTTTACAAATTGTACACACAGCCATTTTGAAAAACAATCGATTAGAACAATTGCGAAACGGTGATCAGTAGGTAGCTCACTCATAGGGCCTATGAAGTCTATGCAGACACTATGCCAGGGAGTATTCTCAAAAACAATTTTATGTGTGGACTGAGAGCCCAAAACTTTGAGGCGCTTCTCGCCTTCCCTGCAGAAACTACACTTCAATACACAATCAACTGCATCGTTATCGATAGAGGGCCACCAAAAGTTCTGTTTGACACGGCGTTGAGTGAGACTTTGACCCAAGTGTCCCTCATGGGCCAAATCTAGAATCCTCCTTCTTAATAGATCAGGAGGGACAAAGCGATCACCTCGCATCAAAACATCTTTTCCCTCTAAAGAAAGTTCATCCAATATTTTCAGGAAGGGTCTGACTGAAGGACTAACAGTACTTTCCCTCCTTGTACCATTAGAAACGAGACTGATAACAGCCTTCAAAGTCAGATCTTCCTCCATGCCCTTGGACCATTCATCACGGGAAAATGAACCACCGCCCACCAACAAAACATCCTCCATCACAGCAACCGCAAGATCATCAGACGTGATCTCAGAACCACAACAAGTGGAAGGAATAGGGAGCCTAGACAGACAATCCGCTTGGATATTCCTCCACCCATGCACAAATTCGATCTCACACTGATAGTCCTGTAAGCGAGAAGCCAGTCTCGCCAACCTCGGGGAACCCTTACCAGCCCCACCAGGAGCTAGAACGTTTAAAAGTGGTTTGTGGTCTGTACGCAAAACAAACTTGTAACCCCACAAGTATGTTCGAAAGTAACTCGTTCCCCAGACTGCGGCAAGAGCCTCACGCTCTATTACGGAGTAGTTTGACTCAGAGGTGGACAGAGGCCTAGACGCGAATGCTATAGTTTTCTCAACACTACCATGTCTTTGTAAGAGAACTGCACCAAGGCCAATGGCACTGGCGTCAACCATCAGGATGGAGGACCGAGCAGTGTCAAAAGGGGTGAGAACATTTGCAGATTTAAGTTCCCCTTTGATCAATTTAAAGCAGGATTCGTGCTCAGTAGTCCAACAAAACTTGACACCTTTTTTTAGTAAGGATCTCAGGGAAGCAGTCTTGGATGAGAAATCTCTTACAAATTTCGAGTAGAACTCGATCAAGCCCATAAAGGAGCGAAGTTGATCCTTATCAACCGGGGAGGGTGCTAGCTCAATGGCTTCAAGTAAGTTTTTCTTAGGTTTAATGCCTTCTTCTGACAAACAAAATCCTAAATACTCTATCTCTTTCAACAGAAAAGCACACTTCTCTTTTCTTAATGTTAAACCAGACTCATCCACCCTAAGTAACACATCTTGTAAGATTTTGTTGTGTTCCTGTAGAGAATCACCATAAATCAAGATATCGTCTTGAAAATAATGCACCTTATCAAGACCCTTAAAGACTTCAGAGACAAGTCTCTGGAATACGCTAGCGGCTGAGACTAGCCCAAAGGGTAGCCTAGTGAATTGGAATGTGCCTTCACTGGTGATAAAAGCAGTTAAATGCTTTGAGCTATCATCCAGACAAATTTGATGGTAGGCGTGTTTAAGGTCCACCTTACTGAAGAACCTTGCCCCTTTAAGGGTTGATACCAATTCACCGATGTTTGGTAGGGGAAATACATCGGCTACAACACACTTATTTAGGGAACGAAGATCCACACAGAACCTGATTTTGTTGTCCGGTTTCTGCGAGATCACAACAGGCGAAACCCAAGGAGATGCTTCGATGGGTTCAATGATACCCCCTTGGAGCATTTCCTCAATAGTAGCCTTAACTTCATCTCGTAAAGCAAAGGGCACCCTCCTTACCTTGTGTTGTACAGGTGAACTGCCCTCCTTGAGAATTATGCGATGTGAGTAGCCAATAAGTTCACCCAACTGGTCCCTAAAAACATTTTTATATCTGGCCAATATATCCTCCAAGGATGAGGTCTCAACAATAGAAACAGGATTATCGGATCTAGGATCAACCACAATGTGCAGATCATATTGATGGTGACGGCCTAAGATTGCTGGTCCATCTGCTGATATATATATTTTACCATAAGCTGATCTGCCTTTGAAGTCAATTTCAGCTTCAAAGAAACCTAGCATGTCAATTTTCTCACCCTGGTAACCAGACGGGAAGATGTCGCACGTCTTCAAATCTCTTTCGCCCCACACACTCTTCATCAAAGAAGTGGGAATTATGGTCCACTTTGAACCTGTATCAACCATGAGTGTAATGACTTTCCCATCAACAACAAAATCATCCTTAAAAGGATTACCCCTCTGGTTATCACACGCGCACACAGTGTCAGTCAGAACTAAAATCTTGTTAACATCACGCCTCAAATCATCACATTCATTAACAACTGTAACTCTTGAGTTATTCTTATTCCTACACATTTTAGCAAAGTGTCCCGTCTTACCACAACGGAGACACTCTTTGTTGTTTGCAAAACAAAATTTCCCATCCGAAGAATGAGAAAAACTACCACACCTAGAACACATCTTTTGATTACTCTTGCTAAAAGATGTTTGTTGTACATTCTTTTTCTGAAGAACATAGCCTTTCTTTCTAACAATTGCAATGGCAGTAGCTTCATCGTCACTATTTTCGCTAAAAGTACCCTTATGAGAGATTTCAGCTACTTTGGTCTCCAGACCAGTTTTCTGTAGTTCCCTCATACACTTTTCGCTTTCTTCCACGACTTTAGCTAATTCTATGGCATCCTTCAACGTTGGGTTCTTTGCCGCCCACAAACGTTCTTGGACTTTTCTATTGTTGGCTTGAACAACCAGCTGATCTCTAATTAATTCGTCCGCCATCTGGCCAAAGTTGCATTTAATCGATAATTCGCGCAGTCTTGCTACAAACTCATCAATGCTTTCTTCAGCCAATTGTTTATTTTTATAGAACTTGTATCTTTGAAGGATAAGATTTTCTTCTTTGCCAAACCGAGTTTCTAATCTTGTTACCGCCTCTTTAAACTCATCTAAGTCAGCTTGTGACCCTGCAGGTAGTACTTGTGGTAAATATCTGAAAAGGCGCTGTCCCTCTTTACCCAAAGTGGTCATTAACAGTGCTTTTTTGCGTTTAGGTGAATAGTCCTCTCCATCAAGAGCTTCAATATAATTGTAGAACATGACTATCTAGTCTTCCCACGCTATAGGTGGATTGCCTGGCTCTGACAAGAATTGAGGAGGAAGGGCGACATTGATTGATTGAGCCATGTCTCTAATTGACCACAGATAGGGTAAACAAATACACCAGACAGTACAAAAATAATGAGTTAAATAACTGAGGCTTACTCCTATATGAAGAGGAGATCCGTTGCAAAGGAACGATGCTTCGTGGTCCACAACGAGCGTTTCCTTGGAGATTGACAACAAAGAAAAAAAAAAAAAAAAACACTCCTAAAATGGCCGATTACGTTGTGCGTGTGATTGGCTACACGTCAGACGTTTTGGTTGCAGCGAGATTCCACGCGCATTGAAAATGCGCTCCAGGGACGTTGAACGCGTTGCTATGCGTTCCAGTGACACTGCTCGTGACAGGGTTGGTGACGCTGACGCCTGCGTTTAGTTACGCTACTGCCTGCGTTGCGTGTTCACGTTGCTAGGCAACTCACCGGGATTCTTGTTCGTCAACAAAAATGACGTCGATCACTTTTTCTGCGTTGCGCGTTCACGTTGCTAGGCAACTCACCGGGATTCTTGTTCGTCGACGAAAATGACGTCGATCACTTTTCCGGACATCCCGAAGAGAGGAAAACACCAGGACAGCTCAATATTGAATAAAATAATCACCGCTGACATGAGAGACGATGTCTGTGTCCTCGCTGTGCTTCACACGGGGTTCTTGAGGGTGAAGATCTACCGCACTGTAAAATCTTCTTGGGCTGCAGCAACCAACGAAGAAGCAGTGGTTGGACACTTCGCCAGTCCAAGTCGCCAGATGTTGTAAATAAGACGATGACTCCACAAGCAGGTAAGTGAAGTAAGAGGTTTAATGCAGCACAGGTATAGGTAGGTCAGCCCCCCGTCCAACCAGAGCTCCAACTGCCAACAGGGCGAAGGAGAACTCCAGAACCCAGAACACAAGAAGAGATCTAGAGTGCTGGCCCAAGGAAGAAGCAAAGCACTGTACAACAGTGCACCATCATTACGGTTCAGGTAAGGCTCGTTGATTGAGGGAGTAGATATGACACAGCACACAGTGTAAGCAGTTGGTTTTGGTTTAGGAATCTAGAGAATAGAAATCTAGAATTTTGTGGTCGAAACTAGGTACTTCCCCAGCTCTGCCGCTTGTTTCTTTGTGTTTGCGCACTGTTTATTTACTTTTGTAGCACTCGCCGTGCTTTTCTTTATTTCTGCATGGTGACAATTTCACTTTAAATTTAAGGGGCAGCAGAGCAGGTACGTGTGAGCCTGGCGCTCTGTTGTTGGCCATTTACTGAATTTCATCTTGTTTTCTTTTTTTTCAAATTCCTTTCTCGCCCCTGTTAATTGTGCCTTCCTGCATCTATAACCTCTCCCTGCAGGAGGGCAGCCCAGCCCCGAGAAATTGCCATTTTACTGCACAGCACAGCTTTCACTTTAAATGTAAGGAGCGGCAGAGCTGAGCGCTGCACTTCAACACACAGCGATAGTGAGTACACCTATTCATCCCCCGCCCTTTGAACACCCTGTCTGACATCTCCTCCTCCGGGCAGCACCTCCTATAAATCTTCCTTCGCTGGCCTGTGGTTGCCCTGGTTTCAAGCCTGCTCTGGATGCGGTGGGTCTAGTACACTCAGCATTTCCTGTAAGTACTCCCAGGGTGGCCGCCCTCTGCCCCGTGTCTCCTGCACTCACAAACAGGTTGCTGTTTTCCAAATAAACACTTCTCTCAAGTTATTGGTTGTTCATTATCTAAGCAAGCCACATCGGCTGTCTGGCCAGCGCTGATGGCTGCAATATCAGATCTGATTTATTTTGTTTCTTATTTTAACACAGAAATCTCCCAACTTCAACAGGAATTTACTGTATGTATCCTGATTGTTAAATTAATGTGGGCTGCGTGTTGTAGAATAAATGGCTCGCTACGCTGCAGTACGGGATCCTTAAACCAAACTGAGTTGTTGCTTTGGTTACCAGTCCGCATAGTGTTTATTGTCACAGCTCCAGTGGCTTGTCTTCGCTGTGCTTTCTGCATGGTGTTTGAGGGCAAATAACCAATAAAATCATCCAGATAATTATAGCTTTACGGCCCTTCATCGAACACATATAGTTAGTACAATGCAAAGTTTTTAAAGCCGTAAATATTGTGTTTTTGGGATACACCAACATCCCCTCACACTTGCTTAAATCTTTTGAGTGTACTGTTCACACTTTCTCTGCCATACATTACTTTATGGGTTTCCTTGGTGACTGCGCACACTTACCCTGCCATTACCTTATGGGTAATTTCTGTGACTGCCCACACTTACACAACCACAGGGACCAAATATTGCCTTTAATCAGTCAAGACATTGGTTAAGACTTTGGTTATCTGTAAATTTTATTGACAAGTGCAAAATAGGAGATAGTGTTAAGAAATACTAAATGTGTTAATTTAAGAAAGAAAGGTAACATTGGAAAACATAAGAAAAAATATTGTCATTTACAATGCCAATAGCTCTAACTTTCACAAATGCGAGACCGATTGCATTGCAAATGCTTTTTTTGTATTTATTTCTTATACGTTTCTCCATGTATCTCCCTCTTTGTTTCTTTCCCATTTTATTTTAACTTCTTCTCTCTTTGCCTTTGTACCTCTCATTTTCTTCTTGCGCTACTCTCCATCCTTTTCTTGTTGGCTTTTTTTCTCTTGCCTTCTTTCCTCTTTCTCCATTCTGATTTCCTTATTTGTATCTTTATGCCTTTCTCTGTCATTCTTTTTTCTTCTTCTCCTTTCATTCATTCATTTCACTGTTTCGTTTTTTCTTCCTTTCATTTTCTTCTCATGTATCTTTTTCCTTCACCACCTTTCTTTTGCTCCTTTCTCTATCTATTTATCCTAATTTATTTCTTCTATTTTCATATCCTATCTTTCTCTGCCTTATTTTTCTTTCTTTCTCTCTTACATTTTTTTCTGCATTCTGTCATCCTTCCCTCTGTCTCTTTCTCTCCTCTCCTCTTCTAATTTTTCTCTCACATTCTCTATCTCTATTTATTTCTCGCTCTTTCTCACTTTTGCTGTCATAGAGCAAAGGGGCAAAAACTGATCCTCAGGGACCACAAATGTACACTTTTTGCAGTACAGCTCATGTGTCATCAATGCTGTGTGCTGCTTGTAGCACGAATAGGGTACTCCAGGGGAAATACCCTACACCCTCACTCTAACTATCGCCCTCCCTCTATCTATCCATTGCCCTCCCTCTATCTATCCATCGCCCTCACTCTATCTATCGCACTCCCTCTATCTATCTATCTATCGCATCACCACAGCATCACTCAGCACCACCACAGAATCACTCAGGGGCACCGCAGAATCACTCAGGGGCACCACAACATCACTATGCGCTACCACAGCATCACTGAATGCCACTGCATCACTCGTCACCACCACAACATCATTCAGCGCCACCACAGCATCAATCTGTGCAACCATTCAACAACAACTTGTTCAAATATGTTCTCTCAATGTTTCAAGCTTTATTACAAATGTCACAAAAATATGTTAATATTTCACTTCTGTTCTTAGATTTTCGTCACAATAAAATACACTGAACATAATCTTCACAAAAGTTATTTACAAAAGTTTAAGCTATTGCCATTATAAATCACAATAACTTTTATTTAAGTATTAATTATTAAAAAAAAATAAGACATTGTTACTTGTAATATCAATACATCTAAGTCACGTAAATACAACACATATTGCATTACAAATGCTATAGGTGTCACATTTGAGAAAGTTAAAACTTTTGGCATTGTAAATGACAAAGCTATTCATTTAGCTATTTTCGAAACCAACACATAAATAAAATATTTGTCATTTACAATACCAATAGCTCAAACTTTCCTAATGCGAGACCTATTGCATTGCAAATGCTTGTTCTCTCTGTGCGTACAATGGGGACAGATTTTTTTCATGGGCCTAAGTGAAATCTGAATATGCTAACTTCGTTCACAATTGAATGCATGATGTATTGCATTTATTTATTTATTTAGGAAGTTTTCTATAGCGCTGTCAAGACCCGGAGGTAGCAGAGCGCTTTACAGTAATAGAATGACAAAAATCTGTATAAACATATGCATAACATAAACATGAACATAACATATGTAAGGTATAAGCATTCAAAGAGTGACATTGTAAGCGGAACATGGGTGAGTTGCCGAGCTTCTTTGGTTATGGGATTCACTGTAGTCACATAGTTCAGGGGTTGCTTGCTGACCCCGGTTATCCACAGCCAAGGGAGCGGATCAGGAACAAGGATTTGAGTTGCCTTTTGAATTCCACAAAAGAAGGAATAGTTCTGATGTGCGGGGGGATGGAGTTCCAGATTTTGGGGGTGTTTCCAGTGAAGGAGCAGTCCGCTGTTCTTTTCTTTCTGGTTTTGGGTAGGATGAGCAGGAAGGAGTTAGAGCTTCTCAGATTCCTGGCTTGGCCTGCTTTTTTGAGTTTATTTGCCAGGTATTCGGGTTTGCCAGTATGGAGGGCTTTGTGTGTTAGGCAGGCCGTTCTGAAGTTACTACGCATTTCTACTGGGAGCCATTTGAGTTCCTTGAGTGCTGGGGATCCGATTTTTTGATGCCAGTAATCATTCTAGCTGCAGCATGTAGTGTTGTTTTGATCGGTGCCAAGTTCGATTTCGGGATGCCTGTTAGGATTGCGTTCCCATAGTCTAGCCTTGACAGTACCAGAGATTGAGTGGCCAGTTTAAGATCCTTGTTAGGAATGTAGGGTTTGATCTTGTTCAGCAGTCTGAGGTTAAAGAAAGCACCTTTGGCTGCATTCTTGATGTGTTTTACCATGTTTAGTTTGGGGTCTATGATGATGCCAAGAGATTTACCAGAGTCGGCTAGAGTAGGATTTACTTTAAGCGCATCGATAGCTTTTAGCCCTTCGGTGATTTGCGGGTTGTCTTCCTTGTTCGAGATGAGGAGTGTCTCAGTTTTGTCTGGATTCAGTTTCAAGTGATTGTTTGTCAGCCATTGTTGAACATCTTTCAGGACAGCATTTAGTCTATGTATGTCAGTGAGAGAGGAAGTTTCCAGATAGATTTGTGTATCGTCCGCGTAGAGGTGAAAGCGGATGTTGGCTTTTCTGAGTAGCTTGGAGAGTGGTTCCATATAGATGTTAAAGAGCTGGGGCGAGAGCACCGAACCTTGGGGGACGCCCTTATTGACCTGTTGGATTTCGGAGGTGAAATTCTTGATTTTTATTATTTGTGTTCGTTGTGTATGAATGAGGAGAACCATTTGAGAACTACTTCGCCAAGGCCTGCTCTTTCTTGAAGAGCCTTGGTGAGGAGTTTGTGATCCACTGTATCGAATGCTGCAGAAAGGTCAAGGAGAATGAGGAGGCAGCATTTGTCTGAATCCAGAGATCCGTGGATATCGTCTATGATGTTCAGCATCGCTGTTTCTGTGCTGCATCCTTGTCTGAAGTCAGACTGGAGGGGGTCTAGGAGATTGATGTTGTCCAGATGATGAGTCAGTTGCAGGAGTACACATCGTTCCAATGTTTTGGCTAGTAGAGGGAGGTTTGATATTGGTCTGAAGTTGTTCAGGTCTGTTGAGTCAAGACCTGTTTTTTTCAGCAGGGGGGTAACTTGCCCAATTTTTAGGCAGTCAGGGACCACTCCGTTTTTTAGGGAGCTGTTTATGAATTTGCCCCATATAGGTGCAAGAGAGTGTTTCATTTTCATGATTAGTGAGGGAGGAATAGGATCAGAGATATGAGCTGATGGTTTGGAGGACGAGATCAGCGAGATTATCTCTGCATCTGGGACGGGGCGGAAGCTAAGCCAGGGGGTGCTCAAAGAGCCGGGAGAGAGAGCCTGAGGAGCAGCCGAACTGGTCTTCTTGGGGTGTGAATTGTTGGGGTCAAGTGAAAGTTCAATTTTTGTGATCTTTTCGTTGAAGAAGTGGGCGAAATTGTCGCAAAGATCTTTGGACGCTAGCACAGAAGAAGACAGTGGTTTGGACGTTTGTTGCCTGATGATGCTGTAAAGTTCCTTCGGCCTATTTTTGGCTTTGTCCAGAGCCTCGCAGAAGAAGCTGGATTTTTTGTTTTTGATGTGGTTGTTGTATTTCCTTCGGGCTGCTTTCAGTTGATCACGAAGGATGGCCATTGGGTTGTTTCTCCACTTTCTTTCCTTGGCTCTTAGAGTTCTCCTTTCTGCGTTGAGGTCAGCATTGAACCACGTTCTGGAAGGGATAACTCTGCTTCTTTTGAGCTTTTTTGGCGCAAGTTTGTCGAGTATGGACACTAGCTCGGAGTTGCAGCAGTCGGTGAGCTCATTGGTGGAAAGGTGCGCTTTATTGGCCGGAAGAAGAGAGCTTAACTGATCATCCAGGATATCCAGGGGTATTTGAGAGAGGTTTCTTGTCCATTTGGGGAGGGTCTTGGGGGGGTTTATGTGAGGTAATGGGGTGATTGATATGAAAGAGAATCATGTGGTGGTCTGACCAGTCGACGGGAAGGATGTGGTTGATTGTGATTGATTTCTTTTGTGAGATGATAGCATCCAGTGTGGCTCCTTTGTAATGAGTCTCCTCTGTGCAATGTTGTTGCAGGTTGTTATCATGAAGGAGGCTGGATAACGATTGGATTAGGGGATTGTGTGTCTCATTCCAGCGAAGGTTCAGATCCCCAAGAATTAGGTTATTGGAGTCGCCGAGTGCGCCTTGTGCAATCAGGTCGGAAAGTTGTTCTCCAAAAGGGTTGTTTTTACCTGGGGGGTGGTAGAGCAGGTGACACCGTAGAGAGTCTTTGTCATTGGTCTTGATGATGGTGGATAGGCATTCAAATGTATCGTAGTCAAAAGAGGTGGTTTCCGAGATGTCCATGTAGAAAAAGGTACGGGCAGATGACCTTTTTCAGAGTTGCCCGGCGTTAACCGCCTCTATACCCATTCAAGTTACCAAACACAGAGGCAGGCGCTGGAGACCGGAAGGCAGGAAACAGAAGTTTTATTCCGACGGAGCAGAACACATCAAATCAGACAACAGGGGTATCTTCTCGAGGTGCTCTAACCGCATCTCTGAGGCCTGGCCTCTTATACACAGGTTTATGATCTTTATTGCATGTGACACATTCTTGCAATGTTTTGAAGTATGAAAGGACATCCTCGGAATCTCCCCTTCAGGCCCGTTCCCACACACATTTACAGTTGAAGTCCCCACCCCGGTCACAACAGGTAATGATTATCGCGCAGTTGGACATTCCGCCGATTCACGGAATGTGTGGGGTTGATCGGATCTCATAGGGTGGGGGCTTTGATCAGCTCGAGGGTCCTTTGATGGGGGAAGCTTCCTACTGTACGGGGGGGGGGCAATAAACAGTATCCGCAGGGCCAGGTGGCGGCCTGGGAACAAGGGAGACAAACGGGCACACAGGAAAAGGGGGGTTGTATCAAAGGACCCGGGACCATGAAAGGAATGAAGGGAGGTGTCGCGCTGGGAACAGGATGGGATTCAGAGGCAGAGCTGCGCTGGAGAGGGGTTTATGACCCAAGGCATGAGAGAGCGGGGGCTGTCAGCGTGCGGGGGATGCTTGCGAGGTTAGGAGAGAGAGAGAGAGAGACGCGCTGGCTATTAGCGAGGGGCAGGGAGGCCATGGTGCTCAAAATGGCTGCCGCTTACGCGCACGAATGGGCTCGAAAAGGGCAAGATGGCGCCGATAATGTTGACGTTTGCGGCCTAACTTTTAACAGTCCTCCCTTTTCAACATATCTAGCCAACTTGCCTACTCAATGTCAATCTTCATCAAATTCCTAACCTCGGCATCATATAATGCTCCCATGCGTTCGTTTCCAAAGTCCACGGTCTTAGGGCAAATACAATTTGTACATAATGAACTCAGAGGTGGCAGACATTGAATTCCTAAGCATAGGCCGCATATTACAACTACAGGAATCAGGATAATGGTGAACAGTCTCCAGTCCCAGTTCTTAACGGTGTTCCAGAACCAACCACCAAGCGACCATTCTTCCTGTTCCTGGTGGACTTCTGAAGAGAGTCTGTGGAGATGTTCGATGGCTTTGTACACTGAGGGTGAATTGTCCGGTATGTATGTACAGCAGCTGGACCCAATAATGCGGCATGCTCCACCACGGTCCGCAAGAACCACATCTAGGACAAGGCGGTTCTGGAGTGCCACCAAGCGGACCGCTTGAAGCTCGGCGGTGTTGTTAGCAAGGATACCAGCTGTGATGTTCATTGTTGTCTCAACTGCCTGGGTCAGATGTCGGATGGCACGGCTGTTTGCCATCGGGCCCCAGAGTGGAACAAGTCCCTTCATAGCATCGAGGAACTGCGCTCCTGTTGAGTCGGCCTGTTCAATATCCTTGGCTCGTTTTTGTCTATGATGATTCGCTGGAGCCACATAAGTCGGAGGAAGGATGAAGGAGATGAAACAAGTGCCCCCCCAGCCTTTGGGGAGCCAGGTGTAAGCCTTTGTGCCGCAGACGAAATACATATTTGGAGAGGATACAAAGGAAGGCGGATCGGTGGAGTCCAAAGTTCTGGTGAAACGCAGGCGCTGTGGCCTACTAGCTGCGTCCCAAGCCCTTCTATGCACATGTGGCCTGTGACGTTGATGACTGACAGGGCCACAGTCAGAGTGGCAGCCGTTCGTTTCCGCAAGTAGGAGAAGGTGGGTCTGGTTGGATTGTTGAACACCTGCATTTCAATTCGTTCTTTAGCAGGGATGTCCATGTGGATTGAGTCGTTGGAGGTCTGCGGGCAGAAGTGTGTCTTTGTTTTGTTTCGCCAGACCCCATGATAGAAGTGCGTCATGGTTTTGCTGGAGGTGGCATTGTCTTTATAGCTTTCTTGCAGGAGGATCAGCCAAGCAAGGCAGGAGCCATGAACCGAGAAGGGTGAAGGGATGAATGGTATCGAGTGTCCAGTGGCGTGGGGTAGCAACCCACAGATCCAACAGTTGGTGGCATTGGTGGCGAGATTGTGCTGGTGAAGTAGCTGTACAAAAGAGTTATTCCAAAACTCCTTTCGCCTCTCTCTGAGTTGAGGAGAGAGCGAAATCAGATAATGTTCCTTCATGGTGGTGGGCTGAGCAGTGGTCAGGAATGTTTCGTGAGCAGGTGCATTTTCTTCCACAATCCAGAGTGTGGTCATGGGGAGAAAGCAGAAAAGGATTGTGATGAAGAGTGCAATTGTCTTTGAGCTGTGGAGTCTGTCTGTTCTTGGGTTTCTGTAGTGGGTATTTCCTGTTGCTTCCATCATCTTCTTATTTGGCGCTTCCATCATCTTCTTATCTGGCGCTTCCATCATCTTCAAGGTGTTCGGTAGCAGGCAGAACCACAGACTTCGTTTAGCTTCTCTCCGGGTGACCCTTGGTGGTGTTTAGGTCACCGTTCTGAGATTTAACTTAGTCCGTGGTCTACTTAGCCGAAGCTCCCTCCTTTCGACGCAGGAAATACCCTTCTCTGGATGGCACAGTGGGATCAGAGAATTTTGAAAGTTCAAGTGCTTCGGTGTCAGGATAGCAGGTTAGTGACGGTCGGTCCTTGTTCAGGAGCTCTTCTTGGTTGTCGATGTTTTCTGTCATGGCCAGGGTCGAGGAGACCTTCTTACAGTGGTGTGCGTGCAGCCAGTGCCGTTTCCCCTCCACACGAAGAGCCGTCCGGGTGGTGATTAACACTTGCCAGGGGCCCGTCCACCGGGGTTCCAAACTCTTCGACCGCTGAAAATTCCGGATCAGCACGAAATCCCCAGGTTGGATGGCGTGACCCGGACCCCTGGAAGCATCGGGGATGGCCTGCTGCACCTGCTGATGAATGACAGACAGAGTTTCAGTCAATTTATACAGATAATCAGACATTAGGACGTCCGGGACGTCATGAATGGAAGTTGGTTTCGGTGCAGACCAGACACTCATGGGTCGACCGAAAACAACCTCATAAGGTGTCAAGTGATGTTTGGTGGGGGTGGAACGCATCGATAGCAATGCCAGTGGGAGGGCGTCTGGCCATTTCAGACCCGTGGTAGCCACTATCTTGGCCAGCTTTAGCTTTAGTGTGGCATTGTGTCGCTCAACAAGTCCAGCAGACTGGGGGTGGAAGACTGCGTGGAACTTCTGCTTGATGCCCAGCCCCTTTAAGATGAGCTGGATGACTTCGGCTATGAAGTGGGGGCCATTGTCGCTCCATAAAATTCGACAAAGGCCGTAACGGGGGAAAAATTCCTTTAACAGTACTTTTGCAGTGGCCATAGCAGTGTTGTCACGGGTTGGGTATGCTTCCACCCATTTGCTAAATGCGCATACCACAACAAGGACATATTTCAGGCCTTGGCATCTGTCTAGCTGGATGTAGTCCATCTGCAGGACTTCAAACGGGTGATTTGGGACCCCAAACCCTCCCCGGGGTACTACAGTTCCTTTCCCGGGGTTGTGTTGCAGGCATATCAAGCATTGTTGGACCAGACGTTTGGCGGAGTCTGTGATTTTATCATTGTGCCAAACTCTGGAGACAAGTTCAATCATGGGGGCTGATCCTATGTGGGCAGGGGAGTGTGCCATAGTCAGTATGGGAATCAGGTACGAGTCAGGTAGCAACCATTTGTTTGTGTCTTTTGTCCGCCAGCAGCCTTCGTCATCTTTTAATCCCACCCGTGTCCATTCAGTCAGTTCGTGTTGTGTGCTAGCCATTTGAATGTCTCTAATAGTGTCCCTAGCGTCAGTCCATTTTTCTGCTTGTGACCTGGTCACATACATACGTGTTGTCGTCCTATTTTCAGCTGTCGTTCGAGCAGTGATGTCGGCTAGCGCATTTCCTTGTCCAATAATGTCTGTCACCTTTTTGTGTGCTTGGCATTTGACGACTGCAAGCTTTTTGGGGAGAAGGACAGCTTCGATCAAGGCGGAGACTAGATCCCCGTGTAAAATGGGGGTGCCGTGTGAGGTCAAGAATCCCCTTTCCCTCCAAAGGAGCCCAAAATGGTGAACCACCCCGAAGGCGTACTGGCTGTCGGTGTAAATGTTCGCTGTGGTTCCTGCTGCTAGAATGCAGGCTCGTGTCAGGGCAATCAGTTCTGCTGCCTGGGCAGATCGTTGCGTGATGCGGGCTGTCTCGACTACAGTTCGAGCCGTGGTGACTGCATAGGCAGCTGAAGTGGTGCCATCGGGGAGTTTGATGCAAGAACCGTCCACCCACAGCTCTCCGTCAGGGTCAGGAAAAGCCGTGTCTCTGAGGTCAACCCTACTTCTAGTCTGTTCGTCCGTAAGAGTCACACAGTCATGTACAGGGGGCACATTGGGATCGTTCTCTGGTAAGGGTAACAGAGTTGCCGGGTTCAGTGTGGTGCATCTTTTCAGGGTGATATGGGGTGCAAGCAAAGTCAGCTCGTATCCAGTCAGTCGTGCACTCGTCAGGTGTTGCGTCTTGGTTTGGTTCAGGAGGGTGTCAACTGCATGGGGTACTAGTACCGTGAGGGGATTCGAGAGTACGATCCCCTCACTCTGTCGGATAGAGATAGCAGCGGCAGCTACAGCTCGAAGACAGGCAGGCAAGGCTCTGGCTACAGGGTCAAGAGTGGCAGAGAAGTAAGCGCACGGTCGTTGCTTTGGGCCAATGGACTGGGTCAGGGCAGATAAAGCGCACCCCTCCCTTTCGTGAGTGTAAAGGGAGAAGGGCTTTGTGTAATCGGGGGTACCTAGGACAGGGGCCGAACAAAGGGCATCTCGTAGTTCCGTGAAGGAGGTTTGACATTCAGGGGTCCAAGGGAGTGGGAAGGGGACGTCTTTAGCTAGCAGAGAAAGCAGCGGTTTCACAATGAGGCTAAAGTTTGGTAACCACTGTCGGCAGAAGGAGGTGAGGCCTAGTAGGGAGCGGACCTGTTTCTGAGTCTTAGGGACAGGAGTTTCGAGAATGGTTTGGATCCGGTCGGGAGTAAGTTTCCTTCCGTCTTTGGACAAAAGGTGGCCTAAGTAAGTGACCTGGGGTTGGCAGAATTGCAACTTCTTCTTGGAGACCTTGTGGCCATTTTCCGCAAGGAAGTGCAGGAGTTGAATGGTGGCTGTGACTGCTAATGGAGTGGTGTCGGCGGCCAAAAGGATGTCATCGACGTATTGCACTAACACCACTCCATCGGGTAACTGGACTTGATCCAGCTGTCTCTTGAGGGCCTGGCTGTAGATGCTAGGGCTCTCTGTGTAGCCCTGGGGTGCTCGGCAGAACCTATATGAGCGGGCTTTTAGGGTGAAGCCGAAGAGATATCGGCTGTCTGGGTGGATGGGGATGGAAAAGAATGCGTTTTTGAGGTCAATGACAGTGAAGGTGGTGGCAGTAGAAGGAATCAAAGTCAGGATGGTGGTGATGTCTGAGACTACGGGGTACTGGGGTACAACTACTTTGTTGATCTCTCGAAGGTCGATGATGAAGCGGTACGCTTTCTCATCTCCCTCTCCTTGTTTCTTGATGATGGGCAAGATAGGGCTGTTGCAAACGTTGCTAACCACTTCCTCTACCACTCCTGCGTCTATCAGTGACTGAATAATCTTTACCAATGCCTTCTCGCCCTCGGGCGATATCCGATATTGTGGAAGTTTTGGGAGTGTTGCGTCTGGTCGGACAGTAATGTGCACTGGGTCAATCATCATGCGCCCTACGTCCGAATCCGTCTTGGCCCACAGATACGGAGGCAGAGTGTCAAGCAGGGATGTGTCAGCGTCGGTGATGGAAAACATGCGTCGGGAAGGGCAATGTCTAAGCAGAACGGGGTTGTCGTAAAGGAAAACTCGAACTCCGTCTTGGGAACATCTAATTGTTGCTCGGAAGTGTTTCAATAAGTCAAGTCCCATAATGGCGTCAGGGCTATTGGAGGAAAGCAAAAACGTGGTGTCAGTGGTGTTGTTTTCTAAGTCGAAGAGGATCGGAGCGGACAAAGGGTTAGTGGAGGGCGTTCCATCGAAACCTGTCGATGTTATAAGTGAGCCAGACAAGGGTGCCCTTGGAATCAGTCGTTTAGATAACGCACTACGTGTTGCGCCAGTGTCTACCAGAAATGGAGACTTTGTACCCAAGACCTTAGCAGTGACATAAGGGCCTTGCTGGTCAACATAGAGCTCGACTGGATCCCTCCCTTGCACTTGGCAGTCCTATGCAAAGTCGTGGGCGTCATCGTAGTCAGATTGCTGGCACTGGTTCTGTCTGGGTCGATCAAATGTATTTGGTCTGCCTGATCTGTCGTTAGTCGTGTCAGCTAGGGGCCCACGCTGCTGTCCCCTATTTCTCGGTCCACTTGCTATGTCCTTGGGGTCTTTGCTTCTGATTATTTCCAAAAGAACCGGGCACTGGGATTTCCAATGGCCAGTTCCTTTACAGAAAGCACACTGGTCCTCTCTAATGTCTGTACGTCCAATGTGGGGAGTCAAAGTGCGGTCCTTGGGAGGTGCAGTCTTAGGGACGTTCGTCTGATAGTTTCCCCGGTATTGGTCTCGTCCTATAGTCACCCCTTGCAGTTGTGCAATCATCACCCTCTCTTTCAAGTCCTTCTTCTTTTTCTCTGTTGCTCTATCGTTTTCATTTTTCTGATGTTCATAATATTGGGCCATCTGGAGGATAGCCGTAGGTTTGGAGGCTGCCCAACTACTCTCGCTGGCATGCAGTTTCTGGGAGACCTCTGGTGTCAAACCCTTAACATAATTCTGGACAAACAGATGGTGTCCGGTTGCAGTGGTCATGTCCTGGCCGCTGTAATCGGAGAACACCGTTTCAAACCGGGAGAAGTAGTCCGATACATCCTCCTGGGGTTTCTGGCGACAGGCCGTTACTATCGACCAGTCCACTTTCTTCTCTGGAATCAGGGTTTTTAATTTCTGTACGATTTTATCTGGGAGTTCTAAGATGGATTTCAAAGGCTTTTGTCCAGGTTCTCGTTGTTTATCAATGCCATCGAGTTGTGACCAGGTATGTCCAAACAGCTCAAGGTGGTCGACTTTCCGGATTTGCTTCCACACATCAGCTGGTAGACATAACCCGAAGAACAAGTCGATGTCAGCCAGGGTCATAATCGTTGAACCTAGGGCTGTACCCAATTCAGTATAGAAGGCAGTGGGGTTTTTACGTAGGTCAGGCAGAGATTTCCGGAACGTCAGAATCTCTTGCCGGTCCCATGGCTGGTAGACCCAGTTGTACACTACCCTTCCTTTTGCATCTTTGTGGTTTGCATCATCGTTAGTCCCTTCACCTCGTGGAGGAACCCAGTAAGGGGCAGCCTCTCGTATCGGCATCATAGCGTTAGATTGCTCAGTTCGTGGTTCGGTCGCTACGGATGTCATGGTTTTAGCTCCCGATTCTTGTTCAGTGAGGTGGCGGAAAACCTCAAGCGTACGCATAAGGAGGTCCGTCACATCACACTCGCCCTCATCCCCGATATCGACCTTCCGGTACAGAGTCGTTAGGCTCTCGGGACCTTTGTCTCGATATCGGTCCTCGTATGCGTTCAAGACATGGTAACACAGTCGTACGGTAAAATGTCGTCTGTGACTTCCTGTATACGAGTTAAACATATCCGTGATGTACTCTTCATCTTCCTTCCTTTCTACCAGTGTCCTTGCTATCTTGTCAACCCCTGCTCGCTCATCTTTGCCTAGTCTACTTGTTCTTGCAGTACCAACCCTTCGGGCCTCGGGGTCACCTAACGTTGTCGTTTGTGTAGTATCTAATACAAGGAGTTCGGCCGGCACAGAGGCCATGGGGGCCGAAGCTGTGGTGCTACTCTCGTTTGTACCTGGGGGTGGTGGGTGCTGTGCTAAGGGTTGGGAAGGGGCATATGGAGGGGGCATGTAGATGATCGAGGACCTAACAAAAGATCATCGTTTGCTCGCTGTTTCGAGGGTAATTCAGGGTAGAGCGTGGAGGGTGTTCTAACCGGACACTGGTTTGATGTTTCCATTTCTAGTTTCTGTTTGGCTTCCTCTCTTTCCTTTATCTCTTCTTCTAGTTTCTGAGCAGCTAGGTGGGCTGCTTTTCGCAGCTCTTTTCCCAACCTACTCTCAGTTCTCTTTTTGCGTTGTTCAGTTTCTTTGCGCCACATGCCGAAACTATCAAGCATAGTGGGCGTTGTCTTGTTTTTACCAAGGGCTGTTTCTAGCGCGTTTATTTTATCATCATCGAAGGATCCTATCAGTGGCCACTGACTTTCTCGATCCTTTTTCGTATATTTATGCCACAGCTTGCTATAGGCTATAGCGATCAATCCATGCTTCATGAACATGTCCTTATTAGGGGTGCCTTCCAGTGGAGCCGGATGGTTCATCTCTAATAAGCGGTCCGGGCTAAACAGGCTACCAATCAGTGGGGAGAAGACAGGCATGACGGATCACAATGGGGACAAAAGTCAGCACTACCTATCTTATCACTGTGTGCAAAGACTAGACAGAATATTTCTATTCTACGTTGTTTGCAGGCAGTGAATACCTCATGAACCAATATCTAACAGTCAATGTTCAGTCAATCAAACAATCAGTGGGGAGAATAAGTAGGCCCGCAAAGGTCTGCGTCACCTACCCTTTCACTATCTGCAAAGAGGGAACCTGTTCTTTCCTGTTTGCAGACAGAGAATCTCCAGAAAACAATCCGCGAACAGTAGTTCGGGTTCAATCAATCAATCAGTGGGGGAGAAAGATAGGCGCGACGGATTACAATGGGGGCAAAAGTCTGCGTTACCTATCCTTCACTGCTTGCAAAGAGAGAGCCTGTTGTTTCTCCGTTTGCAGACAGCGAATCTCCAAACAAATCAACAAAGAGTAATACTAGTATTTTCCAAACAATCAAACAATCATTTCGCAATTCGTCGTGTTTACACGACCTTACCCGGACCGCATGGACAGTTTCTTGTCTTCCGAATCCAGCGCCCGAGTGTCCTCTATTCTTCGTAGTCCTCGCGGCACTCCTGATGGTTCCCAGTCAGGACCGTAGATCACTCGAGAGAGGTCTGTTCGGAACCAGTGAAGTTCGGATGATCGGCTGTCAGACGAGGGTCTATCGGACAGGAGCTCTCCCGATCGTTGCAGTCGTTCACTCTGTCGTCAGGACCTCTCCCACTGGATCCACGAATCGCTGATGGGCCCCACGTTTGGGACGCCAATTGTAGAAAAAGGTACGGGCAGATGACCTTTTTCAGAGTTGCCCGGCGTTAACCGCCTCTATACCCATTCAAGTTACCAAACACAGAGGCAGGCGCTGGAGACCGGAAGGCAGGAAACAGAAGTTTTATTCCGACGGAGCAGAACACATCAAATCAGACAACAGGGGTATCTTCTCGAGGTGCTCTAACCGCATCTCTGAGGCCTGGCCTCTTATACACAGGTTTATGATCTTTATTGCATGTGACACATTCTTGCAATGTTTTGAAGTATGAAAGGACATCCTCGGAATCTCCCCTTCAGGCCAGTTCCCACACACATTTACAGTTGAAGTCCCCACCCCGGTCACAACAGGTGATGATTATCGCGCAGTTGTACATTCCGCCGATTCACGGAATGTGTGGGGTTGATCGGATCTCATAGGGTGGGGGCTTTGATCAGCTCGAGGGTCCTTTGATGGGGGAAGCTTCCTACTGTACGGGGGGGGGGGCAATAAACAGTATCCGCAGGGCCAGGTGGCGGCCTGGGAACAAGGGAGACAAACGGGCACACAGGAAAAGGGGGGTTGTATCAAAGGACCCGGGACCATGAAAGGAATGAAGGGAGGTGTCGCGCTGGGAACAGGATGGGATTCCGAGGCAGAGCTGTGCTGGAGAGGGGTTTATGACCCAAGGCATGAGAGAGCGGGGGCTGTCAGCGTGCGGGGGATGCTTGCGAGGTTAGGAGAGAGAGAGAGAGAGACGCGCTGGCTATTAGCGAGGGGCAGGGAGGCCATGGTGCTCAAAATGGCTGCCGCTTACGCGCACGAATGGGCTCGAAAAGGGCAAGATGGCGCCGATAATGTTGACGTTTGCGGCCTAACTTTTAACATCCAGGCTGTCCTTGTGGATGATAGCCACCCCTCCTCCCCTATGCTCTATCCTGTCTTTGGTAATGAGGGAGAAGCCAGGTGGTACCAGCATGTCAAGGCAGGGAGGGGATATCTTATTTAGCCAGGTCTCTGTGAGGAACGCAATGTCAATATCGTGAGTGAGGATGGCTTCAGCTAGTTCTGTTGCGTGCAGTGAGGCCGATCTACAGTTGATTAGCAAGCAATTGGAGAATTGCTCCTGATCGCTGGCCGATTTATCTTTGATCTCCCTTGGTATGGGGGTGAGGACCGGGTATCTCTGAGGTTTCGTGGTGGGGTGGACTTTCCGGTGACCTGTGATTACTTGGATTTTGGATTTGGGAGAATCTAAGGCGGGGGGTGTTGTATGTGGCGGCTAGTAGGGCTGCTTCGCTGTCTGACATAGGTGCTGCTGATCTTAAAGGCCTTGAAGTCAAGTGTTTGGTGTCTGATAGGGGGTTAGGAGGAGTGTGGGAAGGAGTATGAGTCTTGGACCTAGGGAAGGGGTCTCCGGTTTTTGTAGTCTGCTGTAGGCAGGATTCCGAGATCTTGAGGGGGGGATAGTGAAGCTGGGTACTAGAGGTTTCTGTGGGCCTAGGAGAGCTGTTAGCGATGCCGGAGTGATCCGTCAGCGAGGGGCATTTGGAGGGTCTGCGGGTTATACCTAGGTTGGAAAGGATCTCCAGTAGGCCCTGGGTGATTGTGACAATCTGGTTTTCGAGAGCCGCGAGGCGTTGTGACACAGAGTTGAGGGAGGGGATGGGGGTATCTGGGGTAGCGCCAGGTGTGTTGTGGTTCGGGTAGGGGTGTTGAGGGGTCCGGGGAGAGTACGGGGGAAGGGGAGGGGAAGGTGCAGGGGAGGACTTTGAATGACTGTGAGCTGGGATGGGACTTGAGGGGAGGGGGTTCCTGAAGGCGGAGGAAGGGGAGGGGAAGGGACAGGGGGAGGCTTTGAATGACTGTGAGCTGGGATGAGGCTCATGGGATCAGGTTGAGGGATCAGGGTGCGGTTGATGGGATCAGGTTGAGGGATCAGGGGAGAAGGCGGGGGAAGGGGAGGGGAAGGGAGAGGGGAGGGCTTTGAGTGACTGTGAGCGGGGATGAGACTCGAGGGGAGGGGGGTTACTGAAGACGGAGGACGGGGAGGGGAAGGGACAGGGGGAGGCTTTGAGTGACTGTGAGTTGGGATGAAGTTCGTGGGGCGTGAGGTTCCTGGAGGCGAGGAAGTATTGCCAGTGGGGGGATGAGGGAGGCGGTAACTGGGGGAGGTGTGGCTGTTGGAAGAGGGGATTGAAGGAGGGGTTGGAGTTTCCTGTTGTGGCTGATTGGTAGTAAATGCCCGTTGTGAGACAACAGGGCGAGGGGGAGCGTAGCAGGCAGGAATGATATCACGGATGAGAGGATCATAGTCTTCTCTGTTAGTGGTGAGGGAGGGCGGAGAGGGGGTTGCGGCGTGGTGAGGTAGAGTTGGGGAGGTTGATCTTAATGTGGGGAAAAGGGCGTTGAAGGCTTCAAGGTTCTCGTTATTGGCCTGGTATACCCTCTTAATAAACACAGCAACCCTGCACAGGCATGATATGTCTAAAAAGAAATTCTGCACTGGATTTTTAACTTTTGTTTGTGTATACTACGTGTTGTATGTCTTGTAATGTTTTTTACATTCTAGGTTCTACAACGGAACTGCAAACTCAAGACTATGGGTAATTGTGATTTCCTCAAAAAAACTATCTTTTGTACATGGCACCAGGTGTGGGCCTACTATAAGGGCACTTTCACAAGTTTAACCCAAATCAGGTTGAGCCACCCACATAGATTAGGTATAATAATTTAGTTCCTGACGAATTGCCACTTGATTTTTTTAGGAACTGTGAAAAGGCAAGAAAGATGTTGACTACGATCACATCAGTGGGGACATTATTTAAGATCATATTCATTTTTAACCTTTTTTTAACAGACTTTATTGATGACTTCGCTGCATTGTACAATGCAATAAATATTCTACAGAGGCAGTCTTTTATATTTGTAGTAGTTACAGTATATATGTCATATACAGATTCTGCGTACTTCACTCTGTGTGATTCATAACACCAAGGACAATGATCTTCAATGACATCGTTGGTATTAAAAACAAGACTTTCAATATAGGAATCGTCAATACAAAGCCATGTACATTTTCAGTTAACAACAAGAACCTGTTTAATGGTACCTCCCCACCCACCCCCACTCCTGGTCAGTCCTGCTTCAACTACTATGGCAACCAAGATAACTCACTATAGGCATAACACTCTGCGGACTGTAGTTTCCTTGGGTTATAATGTGTGGGTCTGGGTCTCGGGGCCTAAGGATGAGGAGTCACAAAGTGACATTGTGGGCTATGGGGTCGGGGTATCTTGTGGGGGTAATAAGTCCAGTGATTCCAGTTCGATCAGCATAGCCTCCCAGTCCATCAAGATGGGCTGTTTTCTCAGCCCCCTCTCTTCCTCTCTACGAAGAGCTGATCCCTCTGCTCTTCCCCACTGAAGCATGTCAGCTTGCCAAGTGGATACCGCAGGGTATCTGGGGGACTTTCACCTCATGGTGAGGGCTCGTACTGCTAATAGGAGGGCTAAGTCTAAAAACTTTAACCGTACCTTCTGTACCCCTGAGTGCCTGCGGAGGCCTATGAGGCAATTCAGAGTATCATCAGGGACCGGTAGTTGTGTGACTACGTTCAGCGCATGGCAGACCCCCACCCAGTAATCCCGAAGGCAGGGGCAAGACCATAACATATGCAGGAAGTCTGCCTCATCCCCCTTGCAGCAGAGGCAGCGATGAGACGAGTCCGGGAACATTGGCTGAATCCTTTTAGGCGTAAGATATGATCTATGAAGAATCATCGATTGGATGAACTTCAGTTTCGCGTTGCGCAATACTTTTTTGGGGTGTTTTAGCATACATTTCCAGGCCTTGTCAGTAATTTCAATGCTAGCGTCCTCAGACCAGTGCGCTCTAAGAGAGGTGAGTGTGATCGCTGCATGTGCCCGGACGCCAGTGTATAGCCACCGTACTAGGTGCCCCCCAGGTCCTATGTAGTATAAGAGATGCACTAGGTTATGCTGTGGGGGTTCATTCTGCTCTGGGGCCCATGTGTTCCTAAGGTGATGCGCCCGTAGCCTGTATAAAGGAGTCATGATCAAGTATGGTACCATCCCCGAAGAACGCACCGATGTCCTCTACCCCGTTATCTGTCCAGTCCGGTATTCTGGCCCTCATGAGCCTGCCTTGTGGTGTGGGAACACCCATGATGAGGATGTTAGGGGAGTAAGGGGTCGCTGATAAGTGTATGATAGTGCTTTCCTCCAGCAGTGTAGGGCAGTCTTCAATTGGGGAGGGCTATCTATAGGAATCTTGGCTCTCTGCAATAGTAATGAGTGCAGTTCGCCCCGGTCTAACCTCTGTGGCGTAAACCCATTCTCCTGTAGATTTCTCCCTGCAGTCCAGTACGATAGCCACTGGAGTTGACTGGCGTAGTAGTAGCCTCTGAAATCAGGAACTCCCAGGCCGCCACTTCCGCAGGCTTATTCGTCTACGGCCTGTGCCCCAGATGAGATTCACCAGAATAGTATTCAATGTGTTAAAAATGGACTGTGGAAGGAACACGGGCAAGTTCACGAAATAATATAAGAGACGAGGCAGCATAACCATCTTCGGTATGGCGATTCTCCCCATCAACGATAACGGCTGAGAGGACCAGAAGGCTACACTGGCTCGAAGGGCCGTTATAGCTCGCACAATGTTGCCTTCAATCTGATCCGCCTGCGTTCTGTAGACTTGAATGCCTAGATATTTAAAGGTGGTAGGGCGTAGCCGCCAAACTAGATTAATTGGGTATGGCGTTTCCCGGAAGAAGTAGGCTGTTGATTTCCCGGGGTTTATGGCCAGGCCCGACAGGCGTTCAAAAGTGGCGAATATATCAGGAAGCGGGGCTTTGTCAGCTTTCAGATCCCGTAAATACAGAAGTATGTCATTGTCACGTATGGTCAATGACGTGGTGGGCTTTTAGAAAGATGTTTATTGGCTGATACAAGGGAAACTGGGGTGTCCACTGTCTCTTTGTAGGCTCCGGGGATCTCAGGTCTTCTCCAGTCGGCTGTCGTCTCTTCTTCTTGTGGCTTCCTGACGGGTCCTCGGTACATAAAAGAAAACAAAGAGGACGGTTACTCTGGTGTCCTGACCTCCCTACAGAACGCAACTAGTCTGCTAGTGAAATACAAAACAAAAACAGGGCCTTCCTCTAGGGCCGTTCACCTCACCGGTGTTCACAGGGAAAAGAGTTTCTGCGGGGATAAGTAAACCAGCTATCCTTCACTAGTCTAGGGACTCCCTCTAACGGGTTTATGCCTAACAACTAGTTCGGCCGGTTTTTGCTACTATCCTCCCTCCCGTCTCTCCATACCCGGTGGCTCCCTTCTTTTCCCCTTTACAATCCTGTGTAGCTGGCCTGGACTCCCCACCAGCCCACCACCGTGTTCCCAGCGCGTTGCAGCACTTGCCTGAGGCCGGGACCCGCCCCCGGGGTCCCGGCGGTACGTCCGTTGTGCCTTCTTCGGACCACGTCCCGTCTTCTTGTGGGGTATCCTCTGGCGACGATTCCCTCTCTCGGTCCTCCTCCGCCAGCAGCTCGGCTTCGCTCCGTTCTCCTCCTGTCTCCTGTCCCGTCGTTTTCTCTCCTTCCTCCCGTGTCGGCTCCGGCTCTCTGCTTCTCTCGCTCTCCGTCTCGATACACCGCACAGCTGATTCCGATTCCTTATCAGGGGTGGAGCCCCGCCCTGAATCGGAGAGTAGTGTTCCCACAAGGCAGTGTTGAGGAGTGCCCCCGGGGCACTCAGATGTATCGCCCTCACCGTTATGGTCTGCTGAACTGTCACAGTCATCTGCATAGATGGATAGTAGGTGGTCTACCCCAACAATGGGGATGCCAAGCTGGTCCGCTGAGCCTCTAAGAGCTACGGCCAGGGGCTCCAACGCTAGCACAAATAGCGGGGGGTGTAGCGGGCAACCCTGCCTTGTACCCCTGTGAATGGTATATTTCTCTTAGATGTACTGGCCTGTGCGTGCCCTGGGCGTGGGGGCTGTATATAATAAACAAACCCATTTAAGATACGTGTCCGGGAACCCAAACCGTTGCAGTGTTGCAAACATGAAGTCCCAAGAGAGGGAATCAAAGGCCTGCCTAAGGTCTAATGCTATGCATCCTGTAAACGGGTAATCAGGGGGGTGGCCGTCATTACGTAACCGTCTGGTATAAAGGGAAGTGCTGCGGTATAGTAGGAACCCGCATTGGTCCCTGTGTATGAGTGTATTAAGATATGGCTGTATACGATTAGCCAGGGCCTTACTTAGAATTTTGTATTCAGTGGCTAACAGGGAAAGAGGTCTATAATTAGCAAGCTCTGTGCTATCCTGTCCCGGTTTGGGTATCGATGTGACCAGCGCTTGCTTGGTGGAATTTGGCAAGTGACCAGTCTCAAAGGCAACTTTGTATACAGATTCCAGTGTGGGTCCCATGGTCTCTAAGTAGGTATGGTAAAACTCAACCGGGAGTCCATCAATCCCAGGCGCTTTGTTACGATTCAGACCCTTAATTGCAGCTTGAATTTCTTGTTGAGTTATGGGGCCATCTATGTCTTTTAATAAATCATCTGGAACTACCGGAAAGGGGAGATCTTGTAAAAACTCTACTATAGAGGGGCCTTACACAGGAGTAGGTGGTACGTAAAGCGCTTCAAGGTGATCGTAAAAGGCTGTGTTTATTTCTCTTTGTGTGTGGACTATGTGTCCTGCAAGTGTACGGATACTAGTTATAATTGGCAGATCTGGTCTATCCCTTACTATGCGGGCTAGTAGCGCACCGGACCTGCCGCCTCTGTGTGTTTCCGTTGTAGAAATGCTCTATGGCCTATTGTCCTCAGTGTCTCTAATGTTTCCGCGTGGTCTATTTGGGCAGACTGCAATGCCCCTCGTTTGTCCGGGTCAGACACAGCCTCCCATTCAAGAACATCCAAACATTGTTCGATGCTCTTTAAACGTTGGTGTGTCTCCTGTCTGGCCCCTACTAACTGTCCGATCGATGCCTCTCTTACCACCACTTTCAGAGCGTCCCACTCAATTAAGTTAGAGGAGGCTGTGTTCCAGTTTTCGGCTAAGTAGTTAGTGATAGTGTTGGAGAGAGTTGTGCGAAATGGAGTGTCTTCTAGTAATTGTGGATGTAGCTTCCAGGTGGGCACTGGGGTTGGCACCATACCCCATCCGAGTGTGAGCTCTAGAGGGCTATGGTCGGAGAACGTTTTGCTAATTATGTGGACTGGTGGGCCCGGGTGATAATGGATCTGGAGCAGAGGAATCTATCAATTCTGGTATGGAGACTGTGTACTGAAGAGTAAAAAGAATATTCTTTGTGGGTAGGGTAGAGGCATCGCCATGTGTCAGAGCGACCACCATCAAGCCCATGTCGTGAATTGGTCAGCCAATTTGCTATCATTCGTACCATGTAGGGGCGGATGTGACCTGTCTAGGGCAGTGTCCAACACAGCATTCCAGTCCCCCCCAGCAGCAAGGGGATACCATCCCAGTCCACCAATGCTGCCCCCAGTCTGTGCAAGAAGCGGTCCTGATCAAAGTTAGGGGCATAAACGCTGCTGAGGACCACCAGGGAGCCATCAAGTGTGCCTTTCAGCCGGATGTAGCTCCCTTGGTCATCAACCCGGCGTTCCGGCTCAAGAAATGGGACCCCGTGGCGTATTCAAATGGTTGCACCCCTGGCAAAAGCAGAATAAATAGTAGAGTAAATCTGCCCTCACCATTTCTTGTGCATTTTTTGAGTTTCAGACTCAGTTAAATGGTATTCGTGGAGGAATGCCACCTGTGTTTTACCCCTGAGGAGATATGCATGAATACGATGCCGTTTCTGAATTGCCCCCAACCAGCGTACATTCCATGTAATTAGATTGTAAGACCCTATAGTGTTAACAGTCCTGGGCATGTCCTTGTGTGTGGTGTGGGGCCCCCACGCATGTGGAGCCAGTAGATTACATCCGACCAGGAGTCCCCTTTCCCCAAAACATTAACAAAACTTGGCGCAGCGCCTGAACTACGCTGTGCCCAACAATAGTGTACAAGCAGTACATAATAAATAACGGTGCATACGCCAGTAGGGAGGTAGCTGTCCCCAGACGCGATCATGGTCATAGGAAGGTCTGTAACCCGACGGCTCTACTGGACCCTTCCCCGGGGGGAGTGTTGTAACCAGATTTGTCAGGGACAATGTTTCTGTCTTAATCAATCGTATGTAAGAGAATTCCGGAGCCCCCACAAGAACACAACTCAAATCGTATTTATAGAGGTGTGTAATCTATAGCATTGTAACAAACATTTCGAGCCCTTTGCATTACTAAGCAAAGTATTTCAGAGTGATAATATTCATATGAACCATAGCGTAAAAAAGGATATGACAGTCTCCGAGGTGTGGAGTCCATGCTATCTGTAGAGGCTAGTGCTGTAGAGTATTTTTCGGGGCATTATAGACTTGTCGCCTGTGGTCAGTTATCAATTATGTCATCAGCTGCCCGGGGTGTAATCGTGTGGAAAAGAGTTATGCTGTGTTCAGAGTCTGAGTGTAGAGTATTGTCCTCCGAATCCGTGTGGAGTTTGTTGGGGTCTTCACGGAATGCACCGGCAACCGCAATGGCCCCTTCCTGATCGCGCCGTTGTTGTTCCCGCAATGGACCAGTGCCTCTGTTGCTCCGATTGGAGTTCTAGGATCGATGGGAGCTCCGTTTGGGTAGTTTGCCTGAGTCCTGTGAAGCGAAGTCCGAGTGGCTGTGTTGGCTAGAACCAATGCACATAACTTCCATCCACTCCTCGGCATCTGCTGGAATTTCAAAGAAGTGAGTCTTTTTGCCATGAATAACTTTCAGACGGGCAGGATACAAAAGTGCGTATTTGAGTTGCGCTTTCTCGAGTTTTTTCTTCACAGATTGATAGGACGATCTCTGCCTCTGCACCAGGATGGTATAGTCGGGGTACAAAGATATACAGAGGTTTTCGAATTGTATGAGCGACTTTTCTCTCGCTTTCTGTAGCAGTACGTTGCGGTCTCTATAGTTTAGGATTTTGACTATCAGAGGGCGGGGTGGTGCGCCAGGTCTGGGCTGTCCAGTCAAAATCCTGTGGGCCCGTTCAACACAAAAGTATGGAGAAAGTCCCTTATGTGCTACGTGGTCTCTGAACCACTGTTCCATAAACTCTGCTGCCCTACTCCCTGCGCTGCGTTCCGGCAGGCCAATAACGCGTATATTATTGCGTCTGTTCCAGCCCTCTGCATCTTCCACCCGATCTAAAAGTGTCACCATCTGTTGTTTTAGCTGTTGTAAAGTCAACAAGTTTTCTGCAACTCTGGGGGTGAGGTCAGTGATAGATTGTCTGTGTTCTTTGACCGTGTCAGCCAGCTTACCATGGCCTGAGTAGTGTCAGTCCTGTGGTAAATGTCCCCGTCTGTAACTCGAGCGCCATTCTGGAGTCCCGGATCTCCTTAAGAATAAGGTCTAGTTTATCGGGTGTTCCATCAGTGTGCCCCGTAGAAGCTGTCCCTGGCGAGGGGGGCCGGCTTGTGTGTTCAGTCATATTGTGAGAGGGGTCAGTTCCCTGTTGACTCTCCAGCGTCTTCGCCCGAACTCTGCCCATGATGTGAATTCTCGGCTAGGCGCAGCACTAGCCCGTCTCCGTGGATGATCAGGAGTGGTATCGGCAATGCCCTGGGCCGTAGTACAAGTACGTCCCTGCTTTCCTTCAGTGGATGCCATATGAGTGTTGCCGTTGAGACCCTGTGGCCCTAGAGGGAAGTCCAATAACAAGGTTATCAGGTGAGATCTCTGGTCAAGGCCAGCTAGTGTGTCCTTTCCTACATATGAGCCGTGTTGCGTGATGCAGTGGGACCACACTTGATTCACCCCAGTCAGTGCACCAACTCAATGCGAGGAGTGTAGGCCCAGCCTCAGGGGAACGTTCGCCACGTCGCTGTAGCTCTGTGGGGGTCAGCGCAATTAGGATTGGGTGGCTTGTGTGAGGTCGCTCTCTACTGCGGGGGGGGGAGAAAGATCCCAGTCTGAACCATGCAGGGTCCACAATAGTCCATTGGCACACCCCCATGGTCCGTAGCAGGCGTCTGTATCACCCCTGCCCGGCTGACCCTCCAGTATCAAAGGGCACACCCAGTCGCGCTTTCCAGCCTGTCAGACTCAGGGGCAAGGTGCGTAGACTAGTGCAGGATCATACAGTTTCGCCATTCACCGCACCGTCCCTCGATGGACCCATCCGCCACGTCGCCGCCCTCCACTCGTTGTGTGCCCCCGGTGCGGCGCCGCCTTCAGGCCACGTAGCCGCACGCCGGGGGTCTCTTGCGGCGCGTCAGCTCCTCTATGGTGTGTGAAGAGCAGGTAGGCAGTATTGAGCAGAAGCCAGGGGGATCTTAATGTCTCTCAACCGAGAGCAGGTCCAGCGCCGCGGCACCCACAGTCGTCCGCGCGTGGGCTCGTGCCTCACAGCAGGTCCTGGTCTCCGCCCGTGTTCAGCGGCGGGTAGGCCTTGGTCCGTATCTTCGTCGTAGCGCAGTCCCTAGGGTCAATCGAGGTACTCCTCGATGCTAGGGGCTCCGGTATTCCGAGCCCTATGTCCCGGTGTAGCAGTGGCCGGGGTGACGGCGCAGGAGAATTTATTCCCCCCCAAGAGGTCCGGAGCTGTATCGGATCACGACCGACATCTTAGGCGGCTAGCCACGCCCCCATGTTTGTTTTTAACCTTAACAAAGGCTCCCATGCATTAAAAGTATTATTAGAGGGTTCTTTCAAAAATTTCCTTCACCCATCCTTGTAGCCAGTCTGCCCAATTCACGGGGTACATTTACGTGGTATCTTAGGTTGCAATATAAAAGACCTACAGTGATGAACCCCCTTGAGGGGCCTGTTGGGCATTGCAGCACCAGCCCTATAAGGAACATATGTTCAATGATAAGAAATGCCACCAATTTGGTGTGTGAGAGCACTTGCTCCTAAACATTAATGCTGTGTTTGACCATAATGAGGTCCTCTTGTGGGGAAAACGGAGATACTGCTCTTGGGGAAAAACACCGCATCCTGGGGCGAAAATTGGTGGCCTGATACTTTAAGCCAACCTCCTGAGCCCAAGGAATGTGTAAAAAACTTGGGAGTCTGGGTCGACTCAGCATTGAAATTCACTCACCACACCAAAAAAGTCGCAGCCACCTGCTTCGGCATCCTGCGCAATCTAAGACCTATTCTGAAGTTCTTCAATTGTCACACCCGCCAGGTAATTGTCCAAGCTACCATCCTCTCTAGGCTGGATTATGCCAGCTCCCTCCTATTGGGCGCTAACCTGGCGGAAACTACCAGACTTCAGAGAGTGCAGAATGCTGCCGCCAGAGCGTTAGTAGGTCTCCCCCGCCACTCCTCAGTGGCTGGAGCTCTGAAAAAACTACACTGGCTCCCGGTGGGAAAAAGGATTCAGTTTAAGGCACTCTGCCTTGCCTTCAAAATCCTTAAAACCGCCTCCCTCCCGATGTTGCGCCCCCTCCTGACGGAATATATTCCTGGGAGGTCACTTCGTTCAGAAGGACAACATCTGGTGGTCATTCCCCGCACCAATCTAGCCAGAATGGGCGGTCGATCCTTTAGCCTGCTCGCTGCCAAGCTCTGGAACAGCCTCCCGGAAACTATCCGTGGCATGCAGGACCTCCTGGCTTTCAGGAAAGCCATCAAAACCCACCTCTTTCAGTAACCGCACCTCTTCCCTTCTGGTGCTTTCTTCTTTTCTGTCTTTAGCTTTGCTCGCAGCGCCGGGACGCCCCTTTGCTGGGGCAGCCGAGCGCTATACAAATCCCAATAACATTAACATTAACATTTTCATAAGAGATAGCTTGGACCTTTTTTTCTCGGAACTGTACATCATTAGCAGGGGTGGGCGTAACTCGCGGAGTTGTACTACGCCAAATTCCGCAGAGTTATATAAAAACTCAGTGAAATTCCGCAGATTTCTGCCTTCCCGGAGTCAACAGTCAAAACTGCTTCTGAGAAGCCTAAATGCGTGAACGTGGTTGCACGCTCATGTAAAACAGTCACTGGGAGGTTTTGACGCCCTATTTTTGCCCATTTGCGCAGCTTTGGAATTTCATTTAAAGACATTGCAATCAGGAAATTTTGATGGTGAACGCTGAGTTGCTGGCACACCAGCACGTCATTGGAGAGTAGCGAGGAACTCTGGGCACCCTCAGGTGGGGCAGCGGGGCTGTGTTGCATCCAAAGTAGAAACCAGAGCAACAACCTCCCCCCTGTTCCGTCAACCATAATGCTGTGGCAGCGCTCTGGAGCGTGACACCGAATTTCTAGGCACCCAGGTGAGGCAGTGTGGCTCGGCGCAGCCTGGAATCCTGTGTCCCCGGTGTTGCTGCCTTCTATCCTACACTTCAACCGGCCCTATCCTGCTGTGTGTCCCAGAGACTTAGCAACCGCCCTGTATACCTCATATCCCTCCCACAGGAGGCGGGGAGCTCTATGTGAGGTGAGTGCCAGGGCTGCAGGAAAGGAGGAGTGGGGCGCCCTGCACCCTTTGGGACCCATAGTGCCAATATAGGCCCACTCAACTGCCCTCTCGCAGCAACATGCATGTCGCATAAATAAGCAGACAAGACAACTTTTTGTTGGAGAAAAATAGCTGCAGGTTTATTAGCATACACATATGCCAACATGGTGGGTTATTTACAGGCGATCCAAAGGCAAGCCGCCCCTCGCGACCTACCACCTGATGGTCCAATTTGGATTGTGGCCTTAGCCAATCGTTGCTTAGCGGTTGTGGTGAGGAGATAGCCCCTCCCACTTCCGGTAAACCAATGGTCCACCCTCTTGCTCACGCCCTCCCCCCCCCCTACGAGGGGCGGAGCGTTCAAGTGACCCCCGGTTGTACAGGTTTCCAACCGCCCGTAGGATAGCGGGGTGCCGTCGCACCCCAGGGTCCACCGCACAGACTTCCTGGGGATATTAGGCCTCAGCACCCTTCGTGCTCCTGAAGAGGGTACTCCCGGGTACCTTTTTGCCTCTGGATCGCCCTGTAACTCCGCCTGCAACACAAATAAAAAGATTAGAAGACATTCCCCCCCACCCTGAAAGCGCCGGGTAAGCGGTAGGGAGGGAAACGGCGACAGGGTGAGGGGACAAAGAGGCCGCCAGGTGGGGGGGGGAGGGATATATACTTCTCCCTGCCCCCACCCGGCAGGAAGTGACGAGCGGGACCCCATCAGGGATCTCGGAACACTGGGCTGCCCCGTGGGCCATCTTGTGGCATTAAGGGGCCGCCCTCTTATGAGTGTCCCCTGCGGAGATGTGTTGGTCGGCCTGCATAGTGCCAATATCGACCCACTCACCAGCCCTCTCGCAGCAACATGCATGTCGCATAAATAAGCAGACAAGACAACTTTTTGTTGGAGAAAAATAGCTGCAGGTTTATTAGCATACACATATGCCAACATGGTGGGTTATCTTACAGGTGATCCAAAGGCAAGCCGCCCCTCGCGGCCTACCACCTGATGGGCCAATTTGCATCGTGGCCTTAGCCAATCGTTCCTTAGCGGTTGTGGTGAGGAGATAGGCCCTCCCACTTCCGGTGAACCATTGGTCCACCCTCTTGCTCACGCCCCCCCCTACGAGGGGCTGAGCGTTCAAGCGACCCCCGGTTGTACAGGTTTCCAACTGCCCGTAGGATAGCGGGGCGCCGTCGCACCCCAGGGTCCACCGCACAGACTTCCTGGGGATATTAGGCCTCAGCACCCTTCGTGCTCCTGAAGAGGGTACTCCCGGGTACCTTTTCGCCTCTGGATCGCCCTGTAACTCCGCCACAGCCCTGGGTGTGGTGACTGTCACAGCCAGGGCCCCCCACCAAGGCCGGCATTCCTCCCTACTATTTCTAGCGTGCTGTTACTAGGGCCTCACCCCTAACCAGCAAGCACAGGTCCATGCTTATATTGGGCAGAAGTACCCATTCTCCTCCAAAAGCCCCTTGCGTTTGGTGTGTAGCCTCCCAAGTCTAATGATGGCCAGTCTCCTCTGCCCCTTGGATTTACACATAGCGCAAAGGAACTTCCTGCGCGTCGGCTCCATCGCCTTCCCTGCCGAGCGCCTTGCCTATAGAGCAGGGAGACAATACCGACCACTGAAATGTACCTGTCCCCCACCGGTGGCTAAGTCCCACCGTATGTTCATTGTGGTCTTCTTTTCTGGTGCAACATTACGCCGCAATGACCAAACCATTTCATAGATATCAAAATATCCTAGTGCCCACACAAGATGCCACCAGCAGGCTTGAGGGAATAAAAGTAATGTTCCCGTCATAAGACACTGCAACTTTTGCGGAGCGTCAACCTACACACCCTACCCTGCTTGCTGAACCTCTGGCTGGTCACAAATGCTTGGACTCTGCTACTCGCTTGTGACCCTTGATATATACACCAGTAATGGTGTAGATTATAACATTGTGTGTCACAAGGTTCCCTTTTTGGTCAGTGTGGTGACTCCGCTGGTACACTTCTGAGATAGTGTAAATTCAGAGACACGCACCTCAGTCCTATACTACCCTTGCCTGTTCTAAAAAGATACCAGCAGCCCGCTGCCCCCGCAGCACGGGCGAGGGAAATATTGGCCCAGTACCCCCCAGACTGAGTTTCGAACAATATCACCTCCACCGGCTCCCTATTATGAAAGGCTACCCCTGACCTGGCAAGGCCTGACGGAGGCTAACCCCCCCCTTAGTTGACTACCTTGCCCTGGTGAATGTGCCCTAAGCACGGGTGTCCTCGCATACTTGCTGCGAAACCAGGGGGGGAAGCCAATGAATGAAAACATGCCTAATTAGAGAGCAGTGGGAACGCCCAACAATCCTACTTCTATCAAATTATTGTTTTGCCAAAATAAGCTCTCCCTCATGCTCCCCCCAACATATTGGACCCCAACCAACAAGGTAGTTGGTCGCGTTTAGCCAAAACCTGTCTAAAGGGGGGAACTTATTGACTGTCTAGGAAGATCTCGAGGATCCATCTCTAGGTGCATGCTTGTAACCCTTAACATCTTACATTAGTTGGACCGCCCACTGTCCGGCTGCTAACTTCTCGGAAACGTCCCTTCTAACACTGAGTGCAGTGTCTCCTCGTGTTATCACCTGTACTATTCGTCCTCCTTTGCCTTGCACTCATAGGCCTTATGCAGTTTAGAACAAGCACCCTAAAAATTGTAAAACCTGATAGAGCAACTAGGGGAACTGTTACTCGACCTCTAGTACTTCGGCGCGTGCGAAAACTGCAGAGAGAGACCTTGCTTAGTACATGAAAACCCGAAATAACTTACTGTAGAGGCGAAAGCTAACCAGTGGACATGGCCAGGTTGCCCTCCACTGCCTGTCAACCCAAGATAGTTTAACATGTTAGACTGTTAGGAATAGCCTGTACACATCCGGACCCCATACGTAAAATGAATACAACATGACCAATGGCCAAAAGGCACCAACCCTTTGTCCAGAGAAGTAAACAAGTTAGTGTCTTTATTGTGTCTGCCAGCCCCGGGGCGGAGCCAGTTAAAAGGTCCCAGTGGGTCAGCTTGGAGGAAGTATGTGAGGCAAAATCAGGCACCAAAACTGTGCAAATAGCTCCCGCACCCCCCTAGTGCCAATGGGCCTGGGTATAAGAAACTGGTGATGAAACTTACATGAATGTTATTCGTGGGCCAAAAGTGGAGCACTTCTGGAAGTCTAAACTTGACAATACAGTTGCCCCTGCCCACCTGGACAGGCCCTCTAACCTGCTGTGTTCAACCCTAAAGTGTGTCACCAGTACTGACCTTCAGATAACTACTGGGAGAGACCCCTGAACACACCCCTAATGATTACCTTTCCAGACTTCTGCCCACCTACCCATGTGGTATCCCTCCTCTAATCTCTGGATTGAGGCCATTGTTTGAATACGGTAAATGAGCACCACTGGGCTGAAGTGTAAGGATGTCATGGCACTGGCACAACCGATACGCTTAACACTGCCTCTCCCCTACAAGCAGTCTGAACCGAGTTGCCACCTTGCCCCCCAAGAGCACTTAACCCGGAACAGCGTACGGCCCTGGACCGGAGAGCGCCCTGGCACTCCTGTTTCCGTTTCCACATGTCCTTCTCTGAGAGTTGCCTGTGTACTTAATCCGAATGTCCTGAAATTAGAAAAAAGGTTACACTCCAGTCCTGGATGTGCTGACCCAGAAACCCACACACTGGCCCCGGTGTGTTCTTCCCCTGCATCCGCTCCAAGCCCTGGCAGGCCGGCCTGCCATGTGTTACTTTCCAATATGGGACGAACCCCGTGCGTTTCTGGAAGAGAGAACAAATCCATGAACACAGCCCCAAACAGTCTATACCAGTAAGCCTATTGCTACCTTCAACGCCGGGATCAGAGCCCCTTACTTGCGCCTCAGATGATGTACATAGGGACCCATTCCAATATTGCACATGGGATGCATGATATGCCCAGACACCCCATTTGTTTAACAACAAAGCATATCAAATTTATCACAGGGGATCCAAGATTTGCCCACACTCTGCCATTTCTAACCAAGCGAACACCACAAATAATTTCCTAGCAAACCAACGAATAGGCCAGACTCATCAGATGTTTAAAAAAGGAAAAACATCTTGTTATAGCACTGGAACCACCTGCTCTGCTCAGATTTAACAGCTGCTACCAATGATTACTTCCCTGGGGCATAACTTGCGCGCCCCACAACAGGGACAATAATGACACCTGGGGAGAACTTGGGCCCCCATACCCTAGCTCGCTGCCCCCCGTGTGCATTAACCTAATACCTGTTGCTAGTCCATGTGACCCACCCAAGTGAGACGGGCGGTTTCTCCAGTGCGGTTCCTGCATGAGAGAATAAACATTCATTAGAAGCCATGCCCCCCTCAAATACTAATAAATGTTCTCTGCATGAGGCAGGGGCAATCAATGTCCCCCACATTCCCAAGGCGAAGCCTGTTTGACAGGTACGACAGATAGTTAGTCCATATTACATACTCGGAAGGAGATGGGAGAGCCGAACACTTGTGTAGTGCCGGAGGCCGAGGTGTAGTGTTGTGTCCAAAAACGAAGTTCATTCTGCAAATGCTAAGTCTGATGATGCCCAATGCACTTTGTTGTGTGTAAAGAGAATCACCTAGTTTTCGTCCCCTTACCATTCGACCCAAGGAACACGTCATCATCCCCGGCCTACCGGCTACACTCAAAGTTCTCCTTCTTAAAATAATACAAAAGCCTTCACTAATATCTAAAGGAAGGCCTTTTCTTATAGTGAGTTCTATTCTCCTTGACAGGAGTGTCTTCTCAGAGTGGTCTTGTGGTAGGGAGTGCCGAATTACAGGAATATCCTTCTACCTGTTAGAAACTCTTATGAAACATGCACACGTCACTTACATCTGTAACACACTGAATGCTACCTTTTACATCGTGTTCGCTTCCGGTACCTGCGCAAGTGCCACCAAAGCTTGCGTAACAATTGTTTTTGTGTAAGACTGGCTGCTACGTATTGCAGTCTCATACCTCTACTTGTACATTTGTACGCTTAGCCTGCACTTATGTCACTTTCTCCTCCTGAAAAGCACTGTTACCTCCTTCGTGATGTTCCTAATGTCCTTAATTGTATCCATGCAGTGAATCTGGCAGATGCTCAATAGCTTGTATGTGATGCACACGATACCCACTAAATTGCAATGAGACTCCAAGCACTAAGCAAAAGTCCCTCCCCCTGCATGCAGTAGGAGGTGGCAATGCCAGCTAAAGACAGCAGCATAATGTTACGTGCCTTGCAAACTAGCTGATATTGGGAAGGAGGTATCATGGCAGGTGGTGCACAGCATGCACCAACCTCAAGTCCTCCGTAGAAGTAAAAGGTAAACACTTCCTGGGAAGTACACAAAAGTTAGCCCCGTATATTATAATTTACTTGTTGTATGCCATGTCCACCACTTGTACTTTATAACCTATAGCCCCAGGGGCTAGTGAGGCACAACAAAAGTAAAGGGCAGCACTGTCTGGCAGGAAACCGAAAACAGTTGGTTCCCCAAAGCCGCCGGGATGGCGAGAAATACCCTCCGCCCCATGTACCCAAACACTTGGTTAGCGCATGACAGGGGCGCTTCGGACACACAGAGATACATCCCCTGCTTACGATAGTGGGCTTGCACAGGTGCAAGCAATGCCTGCTTAACCTCCGCTCTAAGTCCTTGGCGAATAGCAGAACTGCCGAGAATCTCCTGCTACCGAAACGCACAGGATCGGAAATTCTGCACCCTTGAGAGCAGACTCCTGTGCCCTGGATGCCGCGCAACGACAACCGTCACAACCCAAAATGAGTGCCCTGCCAAGGTGTATCCAGGTTGTAGCATTAGGCGCTGCCTAACACCTGCCCTGAAGAGGGCACCGCGAGCAATGCCCCAGAACCCGGGGGTGATGAGACACGCACCAAACCTGGCCGTGCCCCCATCCAATGATGGAGGAGAGCAAGCGTGCAGCCGTAGACCGCGAAGGCCCAAGTGCTGGGCTCCGCCAAAGTGTGCGCGAGCATAAACGCTGGGCCTCCTGATCGGGGCCCGCCCCCCTGTGACACCGCCCCTTGGTCCTTCCCCGTGCATGTAACCAACTGCAAAGATGAAAGGAAGACCAATAACTGCCGGAAGAGTTCGGCTACCTCTAAAACGAATGGGGTAACCGCTCCATACGCAAATCCCTGAAACGACATGGGCAAGGATAGAACCGATAGATAGACAGAAGCACCGCTGCTAAGAGAGCCTGCCCCGAACGGATGCCTCCTAAATGCGTCATCTACATGACCGAAGAGTAAGGAATCGCCCGCCAGAAAGCGATTCCAGGAGTCAGGGTTACACATAAAGCCATAAAAACACGGGATGTGGCGCATAAGTGATTTGCCTAAAAGAACAGATGTGGAACCGGGTGAGCGGGTGTTGCGGATCTAGGGCGGTGTTGTTGGACAGGGGTACGGTGGTTTTGTTTTCGTTGCCCCTTTCTGTTGGGTTGCTCGTGGCCGCCCATTCTGCTTGCCTGCTTTGGGAGTGGTGGGGTGAGCTCTGTTTGCGCTCCTAAACTGGAGCGGTTGCCCTGCGGGGGGCTGATGTATACAGCGTGAAGAGCCCTTCCCCCTGGGTTCATTTGCTGGCGATGGCGCTGCCTTAGACATTGTGGGGACTGATTGCATTCGGAAGATAGTAGGGGCCTTTTCATCTTGGCTTCGGAGCGGGCACGGTTTGCATCAGGACAGGGCGTGTACCGATGCGGGACAGGACGGACTGGTCTTTCAGTAGGTCGGAGGGGGGTGTCTCCGGCACCCTTTCTGTGTCTTTGCGTGCAGCTTACTTTGCTCATGCATATTTCTTACCCCCGGTCCGAGCAAGTAAATTAGAGAGCCCGGGGTGGGGCCTGCACCATATTATGTTGCTGGAGGTGTTCTAACTCCTCAAGCTTCCCTGTATGTCCGTGGTTCCTGGAAGCTGGTTCCGAGTTAAGGTTGGCGTCTACAGTCCATTTTCTATTGGGAATGGGTGATCAAGACGTTACAGTAGTTTTGGATACCACCCTGGGGACTCATGTAAAGGTTTTGCGAGTTTCTGGAGTCGCAGCTGGCATCGCCGTATTGGGGAGCAGGGTGAGTCCTGGCCTTTGGAGCGCCATGCCAGGGACTAAGGGGAATTAGCGAGGCCCAGGGGAAAATGGCGTCCTTGTTGGCAGCCATTTTCCTTTCTTCTAGTCCGAGAGGCCGGGTGTGTAATGGGGATGTCCTGGTGGTCAACGGGGCCCCGAGCTCAGGGTTTGTGTCGGGCACAGTGGTTTCCCGGCTGTAAGGTCGGCAGAATAACCGCAAGACCACATCCTCTCCCTGACATACAAATGCCGCCCGAGCTGCGCGGCCCGTAAACCATGGCAGCGGGCTCACCATACAAAAGTTCTCCCAGCGTCCAAATAAGTTAAGCGACCACAGTCCCTGCAAACGGCGCCCAGAACCGAAGAGAAGAAATACAAATACAAATGCCGCCCGAGCTGCGCGGCCCGTAAACCATGGCAGAGCGCTCACCATATAAAAGGTTCTCCAAGCGTCCAAGTCCGTTAGGCGACCACAGTCTCTGCGAATGGCCCCCCGAACCGGAGGGAAGGGGAGAGAGGCCAAAATGGCCGCACCCGGGCACCATTACACACGTTCGCCGGGCCTCTGTACCGCAAATGCTATAAAATTCATTAAAACATAATTAGCCACACACTGTGCCCGACACAAACCCTGCATTACAAAGGGGGGGGTTTTACCCATGCAGTTGCGGGGACCTGGGCGATATATGGTACATAAGAAAGGGATCCCCGCTGAAAAGGGAGTTGTGTTAACAAACCAACAAATTATAATTCGAGAACTTTCAAAAAGAATGATTTCAGAAGGAGTAAAGGTTCAGTCTAGGTACCGTAATTTATTAACAATACCTGAATAGTGACATAATCAAAACAATCTTATAAAAAGCCCCAAAGTGGAAGGGAGAAGGGGAGGGGGAGTGCTTAGGGAAGTGTAAAGGAGGAATAGACACAGTTAAATAGACAAGTGACAGGTACAGTAGTTTCCAACAATTTCAAATTATATACAAATACATAAGCCCGCGAGTCAGGGCACACAATGATGACTAAGTGAACAAACAAAACTTTCAACGGACACACAGTCAATCTGAGGCTGTAAAGGGCTTGTGCCGGAAGTTTCAAGGGAAAGCCGTCGATGTTTCGACCCCTGTGCGTAGGCTAGATTCAGTCCTTAAGTGGGGTCTTCATCAGGACAAGGACAAGGGAGAGTGAGGGGCAACCTGTCAGATAAATTAATGAAATGAATGAGTGTGATTGAATGATTTCAACTGATACACCATGGCCTAATAATATAGACCATGAGGAAAATTACACCAACAACTTAGAGTAAATAGAATTACCATGGAGTCGAGGCCCGTCTGGGCTCAGGACGTGGAGTGATGACGGACAGTGCATGAATCACATGTCAATCACAACGTGAGGTAATCACAATACTACAGAGGAGAAGAAAAACCAGTGAGAGTCTCATATTCCTGTCGATTAAAAACACCAGGTAATTCGTTAGAACACGGTGTCAATTTCTGGTTCATCGGGGTGAGGGAAGAAACTAAACTAATCATGCTGGTGGATGTTACTGTCTAGATAATAACGAACCATAGAGGTTGCGGAAATGGACTGGCCAGTGTCACAAGACTACACAGTAATGAAACTTATTGAGAATAAGCCTATTCGTGTGTCAATACATGAATATCTAACATACCTGTGATTTAAACGGAAAATCATAAGTGCGATTTTCAAAAAGTTTACTGGAGTCGCTGGGTTAATATAAACAACAGCAGTCGCTGGTTTTTCAGACGGTGTGGGTCACAGGATAATCTAAGAGGAAAAGCGAAGTCATTGGTATGGGGTTCCAGTATTTAAATGACTAATGACAATTGCGATACTCCTTGCTAGTTGATTTCGAAGGGCCGCTAAGAGTGGGTTAATCCCGTGACTCAGATACCTGGGATACGAGTGGTGTGAATGCTCGACATACCTGTGATGTAAAATGCCGGTCAGAAAAGTTGCCGAGGGGCGTTGGTTGACTCCGCAACCAGTAGCTTGTGTCCCGTCTGGGTTTGGCTGACATGCAATCAAACACGGGCAAGGATGAGTCTGAGAAAAAAGTACAAAGTAAAAAGTACGGGTGCATTATAGGCTTCTGTATGAAGGCTAATTGTATTGCAGAAAGGTGCGAGCTACATAGTTAGACGACATACCTGTTGTCGTGCATAAGCAGCCAAAAGCAGTCAAAAACTGGCCGGGCGGCGTTGATTAGTACAGCTGCCGAAGGCTTGTGACCCATCTAGGTTAAGCCGTCACGAACTCACGATCTGAGTAAATCTAAGGAGAAATGGTACGAGTGGAGTTTGACTTTAGTTAAAGTGCTAATCTGAACATAGTTTTTTAAGGGAAGCCAAAATGTGCTACGTGGCAACATACCAGATCAACTTCATGGCGTCCATGAGTAGAAACTCCGCAACTCCAACTACGCGGAGTTTGGGGGGAGGGGTCAAATTTAAAAACACCGTTCGTGATAGGCATAGAAGAGTTACTCAGTGTTCTGGCGTGGGCGTCAAAAGACATCATCCGAGTATTACTCAACAATTGTTTGTTTGATTGTTGCATTTGTAAATAAAATAACAACGAAGCCGTGCAACTCTCCAACATGAGGTTGAAAACGGACTTTGTGCAAAATCAGGCAAACATTTGGTGTGATGGATTCCAAAATAGCTACAACATATGAATGGATCAACAATTCTCACAAATCATATAGTCGATTGGAAAATTTATGTATATGAGAAACAACTAATAAAGTCAAATTAACAATATCCGTGCAACTCACCAACATGGGGTTGAAGGCGGACAACTAGATGACGAGAAACAAATCAAATGAATAGATCTGATGATGGCGACAAAATGGATTGGGAATTTTTGACAGAAGCCAAATAAAGATACCAAGACAAACATTTGCCAGGTTTCTACTCATGGACGCCATGAAGTTGATCTGGTATGTTGCCACGTAGCACATTTTGGCTTCCCTTAAAAAACTATGTTCAGATTAGCACTTTAACTAAAGTCAAATTCCACTCGTACCATTTCTCCTTAGATTCACTCAGATCCTGAGTTCGTGACGGCTTAACCTAGATGAGTCACAAGCCTTCGGCAGCTGTACTAATCAACGCCGCCCGGCCAGTTTTTGACTGCTTTTGGCTGCTTATGCATGACAACAGGTATGTCGTCTAACTATGTAGCTCGCACCTTTCTGCAATACAATTAGCCTTCATACAGAAGCCTATAATGCACCCGTACTTTTTACTTCGTACTTTTTTCTCAGACTCATCCTTGCCCGTGTTTGATTGCATGTCAGCCAAACCCAGACGGGACACAAGCTACTGGTTGCGGAGTCAACCAACGCCCCTCGGCAATTTTTCTGACCGGCATTTTACATCACAGGTATGTCGAGCATTCACACCACTCGTATCCCAGGTATCTGAGTCACGGGATTAACCCACTCTTAGCGGCCCTTCGAAATCAACTAGCAAGGAGTACCGCAATTGTCATTAGTCATTTAAATACTGGAACCCCATACCAATGACTTCGCTTTTCCTCTTAGATTATCCTGTGACCCACACCTTCTGAAAAACCAGCGACTGCTGTTGTTTATATTAACCCAGCGACTCCAGTAAACTTTTTGAAAATCGCACTTACGATTTTCCGTTTAAATCACAGGTATGTTAGATATTCATGTATTGACACACGAATAGGCTTATTCTCAATAAGTTTCATTACTGTGTAGTCTTGTGACACTGGCCAGTCCATTTCCGCAACCTCTATGGTTCGTTATTATCTAGACAGTAACATCCACCAGCATGATTAGTTTAGTTTCTTCCCTCACCCCGATGAACCAGAAATTGACACCGTGTTCTAACGAATTACCTGGTGTTTTTAATCGACAGGAATATGAGACTCTCACTGGTTTTTCTTCTCCTCTGTAGTATTGTGATTACCTCACGTTGTGATTGACATGTGATTCATGCACTGTCCGTCATCACTCCACGTCCTGAGCCCAGACGGGCCACGACTCCATGGTAATTCTATTTACTCTAAGTTGTTGGTGTAATTTTCCTCATGGTCTATATTAATAGGCCATGGTGTATCAGTTGAAATCATTCAATCACACTCATTCATTTCATTAATTTATCTGACAGGTTGCCCCTCACTCTCCCTTGTCCTTGTCCTGATGAAGACCCCACTTAAGGACTGAATCTAGCCTACGCACAGGGGTCGAAACGTCGACGGCTTTCCCTTGAAACTTCCGGCACAAGCCCTTTACAGCCTCAGATTGACTGTGTGTCCGTTGAAAGTTTTGTTTGTTCACGTAGTCATCATTGTGTGCCCTGACTCGCGGGCTTATGTATTTGTATATAATTTGAAATTGTTGGAAACTACTGTACCTGTCACTTGTCTATTTAACTGTGTCTATTCCTCCTTTACACTTCCCTAAGCACTCCCCCTCCCCTTCCCCCTTCCACTTTTGGGCTTTTTATAAGATTGTTTTGATGATGTCACTATTCAGGTATTGTTAATAAATTACGGTACCTAGACTGAACCTTTCCTCCTTCTGAAATCATTCTTTTTGAAAGTTCTCGAATTATAATTTGTTGGTTTGTTAACACAACTCCCTTTTCAGCGGGGATCCCGACACAAACCCTGAGCTCGGGGCCCCGTTGACCACCAGGACATCCCCATTACAAACCCGGCCTCTCGGACTAGAAGAAAGGAAAATGGCTGCCAACGAGGACGCCATTTTCCCCTGGGCCTCGCTAATTCCCCTTAGTCCCTGGCATGGCGCTCCAAAGGCCAGGACTCACCCTGCTCCCCAATACGGCGATGCCAGCTGCGACTCCAGAAACTCGCAAAACCTTTACATGAGTCCCCAGGGTGGTATCCAAAACTACTGTAACGTCTTGATCACCCATTCACAATAGAAAATGGACTGTAGACGCCAACCTTAACTCGGAACCAGCTTCCAGGAACCACGGACATACAGGGAAGCTTGAGCAGTTAGAACACCTCCAGCAACATAATATGGTGCAGGCCCCACCCCGGGCTCTCTAATTTACTTGCTCGGACCGGGGGTAAGAAATATGCATGAGCAAAGTAAGCTGCACGCAAAGACACGGAAAGGGTGCCGGAGACACCCCCCTCCGACCTACTGAAAGACCAGTCCGTCCTGTCCCGCATCGGTACACGCCCTGTCCTGATGCAAACCGTGCCCGCTCCGAAGCCAAGATGAAAAGGCCCCTACTATCTTCCGAATGCAATCAGTCCCCACAAGGTCTAAGGCAGCGCCATCGCCAGCAAATGAACCCAGGGGGAAGGGCTCTTCACGCTGTATACATTAGTCCCCCACAGGGCAACCGCGCCAGTTTAGGAGCGCAAACAGAGCTCACCCCACCACTCCCAAAGCAGGCAAGCAGAATGGGCGGCCACGAGCAACCCAACAGACAGGGGCAACGAAAACAAAACCACCGTACCCCTGTCCAACAACACCGCCCTAGATCCGCAACACCCGCGCAGTGTGCGCAAAATGATCCAGAGCGTCCAGCACAACTTCCCTAGATTGCCAACCCGCATGGCAACCCTGTCCGAGGTTGAACTGCACGCGGCCTCGCTGCCCTGCCCCCGCCGCCCCCAGAGGGCATGCAGTCTCCAAGAAAAGCCTGTGTTTACTCTGAGGAGGAACACGCAACCCCAGTGCCCCCCAGCCTCCGGCCTCATTCTACTGCAAGTCGTGACCTACTGGTCACATTGGCAACTAGGGACTTTATATTTTATGCGTTTATAAATAGCACGGACTTTACCCGAAGGTGTCAGAGCGCTTCAATATTGGAACAGTACAGCCGCTCTGAGAAGCAACCCCAGAGAATGTGGGGCACCAACACGCCGCCCAGAGCCACTCACACATCGCAACTGCTTCCCCCATGAGCCACACCAATGCCCTCAGACTCACCGAAGCAAAACAGACGCCAGACCGCAGGCCCGCACTCCACTCTTTCCCCCCACCGAAACAAAGCGTCCACAAACGGCCCGACATGCCAAAGCTTACAGCTGTGAGCGCGGAGACCGCACACCACCGCGTGCGACACCCCGCTTCGCCCCCACCTCACATCCATGGGGCCCGTCACACAAAGGAACAAAGCGTGTCCAGCGGAGGTCAAAACGGCGATGACATCACCCCCTCCCCTAGAGGGAAAAGGCTCACCGCAACAGACGCCCATCCGGCGACCAACAGGAAAAACCACACACAGACGCCCATCAACGCCTCTCGACGGAGCAACCAGAGGCACGCAAACGGCGACAGGGTGAGGGGACAAAGAGGCCGCCAGGTGGGCGGGGAGGGATATATACTTCTCCCCCGCCCCCACCCGGCGGAAGTGACAAGCAGGACCCCATCAGGGATCTCGGAACACTGGGCTGCCCCGTGTGCCATCTTGTGGCACTAAGGGGCCGCCCTCTTATGAGTGTCCCCTGCGGGGACGTGTCGGTCGGCCTGCATTGTTCCGGGGAGGTGAAAAAGGTGAGAGCTGGGCGTTAGACACCACGGCATAGAGGTGAAGGCACAGTTCCGCGGAAGTGGCCTGGCTAGGTCCATGTGCGAGCACAATGAACAAAAGAAGACGGCCACATGCCAATATGTGGTCTGTCAGAGCGAGAGCAAACTTGGGGATAGCACAGACTGAATCACCTTGGCCTCAACTAGCTTGGACCGCAAGTGCTGCTAGTGCAAAAGCCAGGAGGGCACACAGTATGGCTCACAGGCAAACCAACATCACCGCCTGCGAAGCTACAGACAGTCCAAAGTTGATAGCTACAACTGTGCACAGCAACAAACCAAGTAACTCCCAAGTGAGCAGCAAGGTAGCAATTGGCCAGAAAGTATTAATAGAGGTTTTCTTTTGTAAAAAAAACACTTCCACCCTATTCCTCTGATCTTACTCCACCACAAGATCCCACTGGCTCCATAGCCATTTTAAACATGACACAGATTCACTTCCTATGTCACTTGCTAAACAAAACCAAAAATGCTACAAAATCCCTCCCCATCCAAAGGAGGACTACTCAATTATCGAAATTTCCTCAAACAGTCCTTCAGACAGCTTGCTAATCGAGCTTGATCACACAACAAAGGCAGAGGGCAGCTTACCCCTCAATCCCCCGACGCCAGTCTTCAGCACCATGAGTTAACAACTCTCCCGATGACGTTAACTACTACTACCGCCCAGATCCACAGTACCAGTGCGCATGTAGGTGGCACTATCACCGCAGGATATCAGCATAGGAACTCCAGAGTTGGCAGATTTAGCAGGCATTGTGTGGGAACAGTGGGACTCTCTTGAAGTTAATCAAAACCCACATAGCACCGCATTCTGCATCCAGGACCATCACCAAGATACAAATGGCACAGATATACTGCATCAAAGTAACACTCAACTAACATCACCATAGGACCAAATCCCCACAGAGGGCTCGAGCAACCACAGGAGGACAGCCCTGCTCACACCTTTGTGCAACGGGAGGAAAGTGCTAGCCCAGCCAAAAAAGACAAAATAATATGTGCTTGCCACCTAATAGTAAAGAAGCATTGGCATAGCCAATTGGCAAAGCCCCAGCGCACCGGGCAAGAGGCAAGGGGCTCCTGGGAGCGCCAGCATGGACTGCCCTGCGCTGCCCCCCGGTTGGAAGAAGGAGGGGGTGATCCGCAAGTCCGGGCTCAGCGCCGGCAAGATCGATGTCTACTACTTCAGTCCTTTAAGTTCAAGACAGTGCCGAGGAAAGCAAGATGGCGGCCAAATGATGTGAAGGCGGAGCCCATCCCATGGAGAAGCTGCCGATCGCAGAGGTGACGACTGAAGGAGCTGGTGGCGAGCTGAAGCGGAGAGGATCGGGAGCTGTGGGACAGAGCCCCGAGGTCGCACTGCCAGAGATCTAGGAGGCACCAGTGTGCGCGCCACAGTGGAAATGAGGCACGCAAAACGGCCGCTGCTAAGCTGTCGAGAGGCCCGATCTGACGGATTTGAGCCGGTAGGAGAGAAAGTTTTTGAAGCAGAAAGTATCGCGAGTCGCGGGACGGAGCCCCGAGATCGCACTGCCAGACACCTAAGAGTCGCCAGTGAGCACGCTGCGGTAGAGCTGAAGTGTGCAAAGCAGCCGCTGCTACACTAAGAGGCCTGAGCTGGCAGATTCTATGCCTGGACCGGAGGCTCGATTATGCTTCTCAAATTTCTTTACTGAAATTTCTCAGCAGCCAATCAGAAAGTAAAAAAGCAAAATACACACTACAATACCCATAAACCCAATGGGTATGACATGGTAACCATAGAGTATACACCTATAAAAGGAGCACAAGAGAATACCATATCCTCTTACTTTGCTGCTCCGCAGCCAGTTAAGTGCATTACTCTACTTATTACGTATTTGGTGTCATTGTATACTTTATGCTTTGTGAATTGAGCGTTTGCTTTATTATCTGTGCTCTGTATTTCCGCTGCTCGCGCTGTGTCCATTTCAACGTTTGCGCTGTGTTTGTTCCTCGGTGCAGTCTCGGTGTTCCGCTGCATCGCGGACCATCAGCTGTTGTGCTTCGGACGTTTTCCTCTTTTACGGGCATTTGTGCTTGAGATTGGGAGCGCGTTCTGCCTCCCGCTTCCGGCCGCTTTGTGCCTGGGCTGTGTTTAGGTGGAGTGGGAGAAGGGGTGAGGACGCGCGAGCCTCTGCGTGCGGTCCTCTGTACTGGCCCGGGTCACGGTCGGTCCGCGCATGCGCGACGGCCATTTCCTTGTTTCCGGGTTGTTAACAGGCTAAACGCCGGAATTAAACGAGCGCGGGAGCAGCGCTATTTATTGTTCTTTGCCCACAGGCCTTGGCCAGCCCCTATTTGACGCCTGAGACTTCTGAAAGGCTTAAGGCTGTATAATAACGCATAGACACTGCCTAGAGTGGGTTTCTAGGCGAGCCCTCCATCCACAATTTATACATTTTGCATACTTTGGTGTTCTGGTGTCACTGAGTTGCTTTCACTTGCCTGGGGTTCGCCACTCCCCCTTATTATATCACTGCTTGTATTTTTGTCTGTTTTCATTACGCCGGCAGTGCTTATTAGCTCCTATATTCCTCCTGTGGGCACATTTGTCACTTTTAAGTGTCACCATGTCGGATTATTACTACGACGGCGCTGAATACTTTGAGGAGGAACCCTCTGGGTCTATGGAGCAGTAGCTAGTCGAGGCTCTTGATGTGGGTGTCCAGCACTCCGTGAAAAAGGCCATGGTCAGGGCCATTGAACCATTGAAGCGTCATTTATGTCAATATGCCCTGCATCAGGGTTGGGTTCCTTGTTCCAAATCCCATTCGTCTCCGGGTGGTACAAATTCAAAGAACACGCATTCCTCCTACTTTGCTAAGTTGGCGAAGACTCTATCCTCTGACCATTCCTATGTCTCTGCGTCCAAACCTGCTTCCTCTAGCTCGCCTATGCGAGGTGATGATGATTCTTCCACTGATACGTCATCTGAGTCGGAACCTTCTCCTCCACCAGCTAAGAAGCAACGCAAAGAGCGTTTTGTGGATGCTCCTTCACATTCACAATTACTTAATTTTGATCTCACTGCAATTGTCCATCCTAACTCCTCTTCATGGCTCCCCTCTACGGAGGTTGCTGAGTATGTGCAGTCACACCTGCGCCTTGCATTTGATAAGGATGTTAGGGCGCGTTTGCGCTCCGAGTGCCCAAGACCAGATTTGGCGGACAAAGTTGCAGATACTCCTGAAGTGGATCCTTCTATGCTCACCTATCTCAAGAAATATACCAAGGATCCTAAGAAAGGACTTGACCGTTCCTGGAGATTCTGTCAAGATAAGTTGTTAGATTTAACCGGTCCTCTAACAAAAATTTTAGATTTGGGTTTCAAGTCTAAATCGTCTGGGCAGATCATTAATCCAGATGATTTGATAGGTTGGGCAATGCAAATTGTGCCATTTCTTGTGAAAGGTGGCGCTCTATTCTGCTCAAACTCGATCCTAAGTAAGCAGAGAATCCGGTCCTTTAGCGCAAGGTCTTCTGTTTGGCCAGCCTTTTCTGAAAGAGCTCACGAAGTTTGTGGCTACTTTCAGTGGTTCTGACAAAGCACAAGGTTCATCGAAGGTTCAATTGGGAGGCCGTATCCAGTTTTTTCTGAACAATTGGCAAGAAATCTCGCAAGATGCGTGGATCCTGGATTCCGTGCAAGGTTACAAAATAGAGTTCTTTCATTCCCCCTCTCAAACTAAATTCTCCAACCCAATGAGTTTTTCCCTTCACGATCAGATGTTCATTTCCAACGAAATAGCGTCTCTGCTTCAGAAAGGGGCCATAGCGCAGACGTCCCGTCACCCTCAGGGTTTTGTGAGCAACGTCTTGCTAGTTCACAAGAAGGAGGGTGGATCCAGGCTTGTTTTTAATCTCAAAGAGTTCAATGGATGGGTTGTATATCGTCACTTCAAGATGGAGGGGATCCATCTTCTTCGCGACCTTCTTCAGGAAGGGGACTGGATGTCATATTTGAAAAGTGTGTTGAGGAGCCATATCTGGTGGCCAGATATGGGTATCGAGGCTGACCACGTGAGAAATGTTGTCACCCGTTTGCTCTCTGATAAGTCATGTAAAACCAACATTCCTCCAATTTACAATGTTCCATGGCCCACCACGTTGTGACAGAGGATTGGGCTAGACATATACAGCCTATTCAGAAATCTACCTGCTGACTTGCAATGTGCTTTTATTTTGCTAGATTATCATTCTAAGTGGCCAGAAGTAATGTTTGCAGAAGGAATTCCCAATAAAGTTGTTCTTGAGTTTCTGGTGGGCGTTTTCAGTTGTGAAGGATATCCAGAGTACCTTGTGACTGATAATGGAGTGCAATTTGTGTTACCAGAAATGGCAGAATTTCACAAGATAAAGCATCTCAGAACAGCACTGTATGACCACCCGAATGTAATGTATGGTTGAGCAATTCAATATGTTTCTCAAAGACAGAGAGCACATGGTTTTAATTGAAGATGCTTCTTTTAAGGTAGCTATCAGAAAGAGACTCTGGACATACATAGTTTTTCCTCAACTCAGGCACAGGCAGATCCCCTATCTTTCTGTTGAGAGGCAGGGAACCGATATCACCCATTTGTCCCCTGTGGCTCAAATACAAGTATCCTTCTTCTGGCTTTTACTGTTCTAAGGATGGAACTGGATGGTTTCTAAGTAGGGTACAACATCTTTAGGGAAAATCCAAAATGAGGTATGACAGACACCACAAGGTGGTAGATTCCAAAATTATGACTGGGGATTTGGTTTGCATCGCCACATACCTAGTTCAGTAAAGAAGGGAAGAAGTAAATACTACAACCGCATCAAAGTTGTAAAGGTTAATAAGAGAAGTCTTGTCACTCAAATTGCAAATGCTGGTCTTAAAAAAGGTGTCCAAAGTCATCTACTACTTGTCCCCATGGTGTGATAGCATACTTCCAGGAGAAGGGACTGGTGAGGAGCCTGATTTTGTGTTACCTAAGTTAAAGGGTTTTTCAGCTTGAATCGGATTCTGCTGTTATAACCGCCAGTAAGAATGAAATTGGTATTTTGCATTCGGAGACTCTTGTGTCCACTGTGCGGCCCACAAAACAGTCAGAAATACCCATGTCTGGAATTCCTCAATCTGGGTGGGAGACAGTGGCTAAAACCGTGAAACTCGTACCTCGAACAAGACTGCCATCTTGGAGCGTTGTCCAAAATTACAGATTACTTTTGTTTGCTGAAGGGATATGTATTGTATTGCTTGCATTATCAATCGTTCTGCAATGTATTGCCATAAATTGGTATTGGTGCCTTTTTCCATCTTCCATGCCTGTTCATCCCTCCTCCTTTGCCTTCTTTATTCATTCCTTTTCACCTCTGTTTACCAATATGGTTCCTTTGAACGATGTAATGTGAATCGACCATTAAGCAGTTACAACAGGTATTATCTGCTTTGCCGCTATCTTTTGCAGTGTGAAATAAAGAAGCTCCCATAGTACACCTACCTCATGTCTTGCGGTGCATTATGACAGTAGAGGTTTTCCCTTCATCGGAAACGGAGTCTGCTTTGATTTTTTTAACACATTTATAATCGTTTCTCTTTGCATCAATGAGTTTGAATTTGCTTTGAATTATTTTGACTAATACATTCATGTATTGGCTATTGATCCACAATTTAATGTTTTGAATTTTTTACTTTACTAATGTTTTAATGAATCTTCATGGTTTGCAAATCTAGCACTCTGTCATCTTGGTGGGGCCAAATGTGCTTGTCGTTTTTGAAATGTTTTAATTGTTGTGTCAGCTAATCTGTTTGCAGACATGCATCAACTACTTACAAATGCTTATCTCTCATGTACTTTAATGGATTCACCCTCTTGAATATTGGACTGCGCCCTCATTCACAAGCCAACAGTTTGTCAGGAACATTGTGGGTGTAACTATAGTGAGGGCATATGCACCAAAACTCTTTTTTTTGTAGCTTGTTCACCTTACTTGGCAACTTGGGTGTAGGAATAGGTGTTGGGTGCGAGAGACGGCTGTCTACGAGAAGGTTATTATGTGCCAATGTCCTAACGGAAATAACAAACGCCTGCAGTTCCGCATAGGAACACCATTCAGTTGGACAACATTGGTTCATCTGACAATATTAGTAATCCAACACACATTGTAAGAAATGTCACATAGGTTAGATCAGGTTCTAAAAACTAATTCCAGGTTTATCTATACTAATATAATAAAGAGAGAGCCCAAAACTTTGAGGCAGGTAATCTCAGGAACCACAGCACCAATCACAACACCCAATACAGCGTTGGAATGGGCAGTTGCAGCAAAAGGACATAGGCTATGCAGACGCCCACCATATACATTTAAAAGGTAAAAGAACTGTGCCAGCAAAGTAGTCCCTTGTGGGCGTGTCTGCATTGTGCTGTGGGCGTGTGCTGGGGGCGTGTGGTACGTTCCGCCCTTCATGCCATGTCTCATATTGTGTGCTAATCCCACCCTGCTCCCTTTAAATACCCCTGCACCCCATAATCATAACCCACCCTTACTCCTTAAAATACCCCAACACCCTTAAACACTAACCCATCTTAACCCTATAAATATACCCTGTACCCCAAAACCCAAACCTATCCCTAAACCCTAAAAATACCCCTGTACCCCAAAACCCAAACATAGCCCTGAACCCTTAAAATACTCCTGTACCCCAAAACCCAAACCTACCCCTGAACCCTAAAAATACCCTTATACCCCAAACCTAGCCCTGAACCCTAAAAATACCCCTGTACCCCAAAAAGCATACCTTTCCCTAAACCCTAAAACTACCCCTGAACCCCATAACCCAAAACTCTATCTGAACCCTTAAAATACCCAAACACCCCAAAACATATACCTCAGTACCCCAACACATATACCCATACTTACCTTATCCAAACATTAAAATAAAACATGATTTTACCATTCATGCATTTACAATGAATTTCGTTGTAAATGTATGTGTGGTAAAAGCATATAAAATGTAATGCCATGCGTTATAATGGCATTGCGAAGTCATGGTACTTTTGTAATGAAAGTATGCGGAGTGATGGTATGCGGAAAGAAAGTTGCGGAATAATGGGTGTTTACCCTCCCCCGGTAAGTACATTGGTGGCACGGCGGCCCACATCTCCAGCAACATACTCATATTTTTTCACCACCCATTTGAAAAATGCACAGGTCTCTCTCATTGATGGCCAGGACCGACATACACTTTTATACACACCTCCCGCCACAAGTTCTAGAATTGCGAACTTTAGAGCTGGGGAGCTACGTTCGAATCTCGGCATCAGCTCAACATCCTGTGATTCCAGGCAAATCACTTTGTCTCCCCGTGCTTAGCACAAATGAATGTGTTCTTCTGTAATGTAAATTGTGCTCATGCCATGTTGTTGAGTTTGCGCTATATAATATTGCAAGGAAAAATAAAGTAGGAAAACTCGAGTTCACACACTACTGAACGCGCACTCTTAAGTGCATCAGCAGTGCACTGTGAATCGGAGCATTTCATAGGCCTCTCACAGATAAGAAATGCTATCAAAACGAAATCCTACAAAACAATATACTACTGGCCGGCAGCAATTCATACCGGACAACGTCGGTACGGGCTGCTAGTGTTCAATAAAAACAGCTTCATAGGTTTAGCTAGGCATACTGTATTAGAGCAGCATATATGTTGTCTTTACAGCAGGTTGAATGAATATAGTAGTTTGCTAAACATTGGAAGTGGCTGATTATCTGTCATAATTCACAACCTGTACTCTCGTGCCCTCCACAAGAGGCTAGGCCGGATGACCTTCCAGAGTTCGATTAACTTCTCTGACCCTGTGCTGTATCTGTATGGCGACTTCCAGGCGCTTGGACAATATTCTGAACTTCTTTTCATTCCAGATCCATGCTGTATTTTGTTGAAACCAGTTTGCATTTCCTGACAGAGACTCCATTAACTAGAGCGTACTGCTTCATCCCTACCAATGAAGGCCAAGGATGGGTGGAGGAATTAGCACACTTTTGACTGGTAGATGCCAGCTTGACCTACACCCGATGGTTTGATTATTAGAAAACTCTTTTAAGCCTCTTTTTCCTTCAATCCAGCATTGGTCATTGGAGCAGGGTTCCTGTTTGTCTGACCTCTATTTTCAGAGGATCTCGGGGGATATTACCAACAACTAGCGATATTTATCGCTAAATGGGCTTAGCAAGTTTTTTTTTTATCGCCAAGCATCGCCGGATATTATCGCAGAGATAACGTGCTATTAGCAACATTTATGTCTAAAGCGATAAAATATCTGGCGATAGCGGCGAAATGCGTGAATATCGCTGAGAATACAGCGATATTCACGCATTAACCCCAATAGGGTCTTAGTCATAATATCCACCTCACATTGGATATAATGGCTAAGAACTGGTCTGAGCAGGCGTTAGCTTTTGGAGATATTCTCGCTTAGCGCGAATATTTCTATCGCTACGCCTGCGTTGATAATAGGCGATAGCGATGTTAGCGACTGTTTTTTGTCGCTAACAGGTTGGGTACGCCCACTTTGTATGTCATTAGCAATAAATATCGCTGACATGCAAAGCGGGCCCCAAACTGCTCGCTATCACCTAAAAGCTGTCGCTAAATGATGTTAGCGACAGCTTGCTAATAGGGCGATTAAATTATCGCCGCTTAGCAGCTGAAAACGGCCGCTAAAGCGGCGATAATTTAATTTCGCCCGCCTTGATGATATGCCCCTTGATTCCTTAGCCATTGCGATTCTTGTTTCCTGAATCTGCAGTTTTTCAGTGTATCCTAGTTTTTTAGCCTTACTGCCTTGAAGTGCCCATGCTTCCTGAACCTGCTCTGTTTTGTAGTGCTTTCTTGTTTCCCGGGACTTCACTGTTTAGTAGTGTTTCCCAGTTACTGCAGTTTGTCCGTTTTCAGTGCTTCCCGATTCCTCCTTTGTAGTTTCCATTTGGCAGTCCTTCTCTTCCTTTCAGGGTTTTGTTGGCTCTGGGTGTTCTGCCTTCGTATCCCTGCTGCTTTAAGTCATAGTTTCCTAATGTGCTTAGTTTCCTTGTTTTCTGCCAAGAGTTCCCTTTTTTTTCTTTCTCTCTTGTTGAGCAGCACTTCTACACTCCAAGCCTTTGTCTATCATGGCCTTGTATTTCGTTCTTTACTCTTGATGTTGCCCCCATGCATGTGCCTCTGACCGCCAGGATTTGTGGGCACAGCTGATAACCTTGGTGGGGTTTCTTATCCACGATGAGTACTGTCTTGATGTTATTTCATATCATCACAATATGTATTCATTTTAGAGACCTTGCCTTTTCATGTTGTTCTATATGTGGATATTTTGCAGTCAATATCTGGAACACCAGTTGTGGGTGAGGAAATTACTGAGCTTCAGCCTTACTGTGTGTGTCTTACTGTGTGGAGCTCCTGATTGCTTTACCCCACAGTTTATGTTATCTGTATATCGAATGGTATAGAGGCCAACACTACAAGTTCATGTGCCTACGGAAATCCTATGAACGTGTGTCTATGCCCTAAACCATATTTTCCTATGATGATCCCTGTTTCTCAGTTACTTTAATATCCCAATCTTTGAAATAACTTTGTACCAGTCATTAAATGTATAAACAGATTATACATTTATTCAACACTGTCCTTTTTTCATTTAATATACAAATGTATTATACAAAAATTCATACAAAAGGTTATAAATCTATCTACATGTAAACACCCTATTAAAACTACTTCATTCGTGTCATAGGCACTACAATCACACCACACACTCCTGAGACGCTCCACAGCTAGACATCATAAGCTTCAGTTTGGTCTATGAGGACAGTGTGCTAATGAGGAAATTATGAAAGAATATTAACAGCGTTTTGTGTTAAGCAAAATAGTTTTTTCCTCCTTCTTCAGAACAAACAGGGTTATTCTATTCTTCTCGCCATGTAACCCAGTTATACATATAGAGAGAGGGCCCGAAAGCAGAAATCAGTCTGGCTGCCTTGGTAGAAACTTTTCCGCTATATGCTTTTCATGAAGCATGAAGATCCTGGGCAACATTACAGATCTCTAAAAAACTGTAAAATATTTTGCCCCTGTGAGGCTACGGCCCACTCCATTTGATCAAGGTTAAGTGGACAGGCATGTCTATAGAGGAAGAGCAGCAGGGGCAGTACTACACATAGTGTCCGGGGGCACAATGAGGCACTGTGCTATCCCAGACGGAGACTCAGACACTTGTACGGCACGTTCTGTAATACTGATAGCACTGGTGCACATGTAGGGCCAATGCTACTGTTACATCTGGCTTATGTCTTTCATTTCCCTTGCTTAGACTTCCCTGTTGCTTAGCTAGTGTAAGTGGTAGAATGCCTGATGACATCATAGAATGTTTGGTGCTTGGCTAGTGTGTGGAATGGCAGTTGATGGCAGACAGGCTGAGCGACAGGAGAACTGCTCCTGGTGGGGTTACTATTACATCTATATATCACTTTATTATTAACTTAACCTGAACTAAGCTACAATAAATCAAACCTATTATATTATACTGGATTCAAGGACTTTTAATTGATACAGCTACCTTCTGATGGCGCTCCTTCATTTGCATGTGGGAATCACTTTTGTTTTGTAGGCGCGGAGGCAAACATGCCCTTAGGAGGGACACTTATATTGCACCACAACATGGTGGGCCCTCTGGAAGGGAAAAAGGGAGTCCAATGGACCCCCCAGATATCCCTCTGGAAGGGAAAAAGGGAGTCCCATGGACCCCCAAGATATTACCCCACCCCTCCCCCTGCAGGCAGGTGTAGGCACTCCTTGTAACCCCCTGCACGTAGATCTATGACACTTCTTTAAAGTGCAGATGGGTTTGCGCCTGCACAGAGAAACGCGAAACTGCTTTGCAGCAGCAGCTACATATTCCACTGAAGGCGCTGACCCTGCGGCTCTGCAAGTTTACGGCTTTCCTGAGTCGCACATTGATTGTAAAAAAGGCGCACTGTCCCCGTTAGTTGTTGGCGCACCTAGTTAACGGTGCGCTGTGGCGCAAACAATGACAATGTGCTCAAAATGTAATACAGGCCCAGCTGTGATTTAAGGGACAGGTGCAAGACAAAGAGTTGGAGGGCAAATACCTACCATACACAATGACTAAAAAATTATGTAATAGAATATTGGGTTGTTTTTAGCTCCAGGTGGCACAGTAAAACAATACATGGAGGGTGGCAAAGATGAGATTTTCAGATCCTTGGATGTAGTTTAGCTGGGGATTGATAGATAAACTTGAGGCTTCTATGTTGCTTTCAGACCCATCCTTTATGTGAAATTGTGTTTTTTTGAGAAAATAGAAAAACCCTGTTCCGTTTGAAGAAGATGGAAGTACATATTTGGTTTCCACTGAAAAACTGCGCCTTTGTTCTTTTTGCAATTACTCATCAGCGCACCGTCCTCATAGAAAAAGACAATGCAGTCCTATGATGTCTACCTGAGTGGGAGGTGTGTGGTGAGATTGATGTGTTTATGGAGCAAATCAACAATGATATACAGGGTTGATGAGCATTGTTATTTTGTTTGGGTATTTACACATAAAGAGAATTATTAACTTTATTTGAATTTTTGAATAATGCATTTGTATAAGATATGAAAAAATAATGGAATCATGATGAATAATAAATGTGTGATATTTTTCTACATTTCATGAATTGTGCAAGCTTATTTCATAGATCTTGACATATGTTAATGTAATTGAGAAATAGATATATTGATGTGGGAATAAGGGTTCAGAGCATAGGCACTGGTTGATAGGAGGCGTTATTTATATGTCTTGCACGCCCTGGGTGTTTGCTATTCTGAATGCTGAATTGCTTTAAGCACCTGTCCTTATCGAGCTTTGAATTTTTTTGTTACCTTTCATAGAACTTACCCACTGGATCTCTTTTTACCTTTCATAGAACTTACCCACTGGATCTCTTTTACCTTTCATAGAACTTACCCACTGGATCTCTTCTAATCTTTTACTCTTTATTGATCCTGTGCAGTCCTGTCGCGATGTGCATAACTTGGTTTACCCTGCCACCAGTCCTCATCAGAAACTTGTCAGACCTGTAGCATTTTTTATTTTTTATTTGTTTTTATTGTTGCATCATAACACCTAGATACAAAGTGGATCGATTGCCGGCGTGGCGTCAACATTCAGCCACGGTCAGCCATGCACGCAACTTTTCTGAATACAAACTTGCGGTAATTGTAATTTCTTCCATTAAACAGTACAGATTATACAGATGTATCATCAGGCTAGGGTCTAGGTATCGTGCTCCGTAAGGGGGGAAGGAGAATACTAGTGGGTACGTGAATACCCGCCTTGATGGCGTAGGATTAGGGTCTGTATAAATCTGATGACGGTATTACCAGTAACTGGGGGGACAGAACTGTGGGAGTTCCCTCAGTGTGCACTCGCTTTAAGATAGAGCAATCAGAGAGTGGGGGCATTCTGTGACCGTGAGTAGTCGGGTAGGTGGTGTGGGGATGGGGCCATGGCCAGGGGCTACGTTCACATTCTAGTGGGGGGGGAGAGGGGAGGGGGGGGGCGTGGGTGGGTACTCCGTGTGCAGGGTCCGCCTAAAGCCATGGAGGAGCATGGCCCATTTCATAGAGATGGGATGCTTGCACGCACCTCTGGCTTCCTCTTCCCTAAGGGCGTCCTCTTCCGCCGCCGCCCACTTACAGGCCGCCCCGTCCAAGCCGCTATAGGGGGGCCTTCCGGAGGCTATGCATCTATTTGCCAGCAATAGCGCCAAGGATACGAAGCGCCTGTGCACCGGGTCTCGTTTAGGGACATGGAAGATGCCTAGTGCACTGGATTCCCAGGAGGCTAGTGAAGTGAGACCTGTAAGATCTGCTAGTGTGTCGTGTACCGTTTTCCATAGGGAGTGGAGGTCGGGGCAGCTCCAGAACATGTGACGAAAATCTGCATCAGGGGATTGACATCTGGGGCACAGGAATTGTGTGGAAGGGTAGAACCGCTGTAAGCGTGCTGGGGTGAGGTATGCCCTGTGGAGTATATAGTATTGAATGTTTTTGAATCAAGCGTTCCTAGAGACGCGTTTCGGGGCCTCGGGCGCCTTGGTCCATTCTGTGTCGTGAAGTGCGCGACCGATGTCTTCCTCCCACGTGGCCCGCAGGGCTGTCAGGGGGGCGTGCGAGATTCCCGAATTGACTTATACAACCAGGTGACCAAGTGGCGTCCCACTCCCATGTGTAGGATGGTGTGTATTACTGGATGTGTGTCTGGTTCGCCTGTCCTTAGATTACAGTAGGGACGGAATCCCTCGAGTAGTTGTCGGTATCTGAGGAATTGACCTGGGGGAAGTTCATACTCTGCCACCAGCCGATCGATTGACTTCAGCTGTCCTTCCTCGAAAAGCGACTCCATGTCCGTGACTGCACAATGCGTCCATTCGGTAAGCATTGACGCCGAGAAATAGGAGTCCTGTCTGGGGCAGCCTACTAGCGGCAGTAACGGGGAGTATGGGGTTCTACTGGGGGCCATCCGGTGGATCCGCATCATGCATTGACGCGCTATCGCGACCCGGAGGGGATATGTGCACCGGGGTTTAGTGCCCGGGAGGAGAAGACGAGTGAGTTCCGGGATCGGGACTCTACCGGTCGGGTTGAAGGTCTCCTGGGTGTAGCGGTCCGCCGTCCAGTACGACAGCCACTGAAGCTGTGCAGCTAGGAAGTAGGACTCGAAGTACGGCGCTCCGAGCCCGCCTTGTGTTGTGGGAAGTTGGAGGGTTTTTAGGTCCACTCTGTGTCGATTCGTGCCCCAAATAAGGGTACCTAGGAGAGAGTTGAGGTCCCGGAAGAAGGATCTGGGCGGCACCACTGGTAGATTTGTGAAGTGGTAGAGAAGTCGGGGGAGCATCACCATTTTGGCCAGGGCTATCCGTCCCACCGGGGCCAATGGGAGCTTGTTCCAGAAGGCTACCGTCGGGCGCAGGTTAGCGAGCACTTTACGGTCATTGCCGTCGAAGATGTCTGCCGGTGAGTGGTACAGGCGGACTCCGAGGTACCGGGGAGCTTCCGCGGACCACGAGAGTCTGTGGGTTCCGAGCTCAACGTCCCGGGGAGGTACGTGCGGGTGGAAGGGGTAGATCGTGGACTTGTCCCAGTTCACCTGGAGTCCCGAGGCGTCTGCGAACTCAGTCAGCGCCACTCCTATGGGAGTTAGGTCCGCCTCGATATCCCGGACATATATAAGGAGGTCGTCCGCGTACATAGAGACGCAGTGTGTGTCGTTCGCGATTGGGATGCCCCAGTGTATCCCCTCCCGGCGTAGCCGGACCGCCAGCGGTTCGACGGCCAGAGCGAATAGAAGAGGCAACAGGGGGCACCCCTGTCTCGTACCTCGGCGAACCTCAAATGCAGAGGAGATATGTTTCCCAATTCGCACTCGCGTTGTTAAGTCGGTGTACAGGAGACGAGTGTATGCCATGAGTGTCGGGCCGACGTTGAGACGACGTAGGGTCGCGAAAAGGTACGGCCAGGTGAGGGTGTCAAACGCCTTTTCCAAGTCCATAATTCGGCAGGCGGCGCGGGGGAATCTGTCCCGAACCTGGTCCTGTACATGGAAGACGCGGCGAATGTTCTGTGAGGTGTTCCTGCCCGGCACGAATCCACATTGGTCTGGGTGGACCAGTGGGCGTATGACCTGGGTGTACCTGTCAGCCAGGATTTTCCCGAGGATCTTACAGTCTGCCGACAGGAGCGTGATGGGACGATACGATCCCGGTTGGAGGGGGTCCCTGTGAGGCTTGGGGAAGGTCATAATTACGGATTCCCGCAGTGAACGGGGAAGCACCCCTAAGTGGAGGGCTGCCACGAACATCCGAGCCATTCGTGGAGCCAGCAGGGCAGAGTACGTCAGGTAGTATTCTAGTGGGAAGCCGTCGAGCCCCGGGGCTTTATTCCGGGACAGGGCCCGTAGTGCTTGGGTGACGTCCGAGGGTGTTATTTTAGTGTCAAGTGTGCGCTTGTCTGCATCCGATATCGTGGGCAGTGTCAGTGGATCGAGGAAGTGATCCACGAATGATGGAGTGTACCGGGTCGGGGCCTCGTATACTTTTGCGTAGTGGTGTTGGAACGCCAGAAGGATCTCAGCCTGAGAACGCACTAATACGCCCTCCGGATTGATAATATCCGTAATTGGTTTGATCTCGGTGTCCTGCCTCGCCATCCAGGCAAGCATAGCTCCCGTCTTGTCCCGGTCTTTGTGGACTCTGGAGGCATAAGCCCGAAAATTATATTTCCGAAGATCTGCGCAGGCAGCTTGGTACACCGATTTCGCCTCAGTCGTGAGTGCGACGTGTTCCTCTGAGTCGTCGATTTGTTTAGTGAGTGTAGCGAGGTGCTGTTCCGATGTTAGAAGTGTCTGTTCTAATGTGCGGCGAACCCCTGCGATTTGTTTAATGCAGTCCCCTCGTGCCACCACTTTGAATGCGTCCCATTCCACTAACGTCAACGAAGCAGAGTCTGTATTGTGTAGGAAGTAGTCCTGTATGCTGGTTTTGTGTGTGTCCCTGAAGACCTGATCCGATAAGCAGTCCTTCGGGAGGCGCCAAGTGGGGACTGGTGGGTGTGGGGGGCGCCAGATCAAGCGCAGAATGTGGGCGTCATGATCCGAGAGGATCAGATTTAGGTTGTCTGAGGATGTTACCTTTGGGAGAATAGGTGCAGAGCATAAGAACCTATCCAGACGGACCCGAAGGTTGTGTGATATCGAGTGGAATGAGTAAACCCGGGCCAGTGGGTGTAAGTGCTGCCACGCGTCAGTGAGCCCCCAGTGCGTGGTCCAAGCTCTAAAGTGTTCCGCCTGTCGGGGGATTGGGGAGCCTACGGGGGTGGGTGTGAACGGTCTAGGGCGGGGTCCAGCGAGCAGTTGTAATCTCCCCCCAAGATCCATGGGATGGCAGTGAATTGGGCCAGGACTCCTGTGAGGTGATCCCAGAATTTGTCTTGCTCAGTGTTAGGGGCGTAAATGCTGCCCAGGAGGACCCCATGCCCGTCTAAGATTCCCTCTAATAGTGCGTATCTGCCCTCCCTGTCAACCACCCGTCTGAGTGTTCGAAAAGGGGTGCCTGGTCGAACCCAAATTAAGGCGCCCCGTGCAAATGCAGAGTATGTCGTGGTGCAGAAGGTCCCTCGCCATTTGGCCTGTAGTCAGCCCAGTTCGGCAGCGTTGGTATGTGTCTCTTGTAAAAGAGCTACGCAAGCCGACATACGTTTAATGTAGGAGTAAACGGAGTAGCGTTTGCTAGGTGTGTGGAGGCCCCGTACATTCAATGTGAGGACGTTAACGTCCGACCTTGGAGTCGTCATTGCTAGGATATCGTGCTCGTGTGTGGGGCACCCTTGCAGTTCCCGAGGCCAGTGAGGCCATGTGTGTCGCGTGTGTCCCTGCGCGCCATGCTTCCATATGTGTGGGGGAGGGTCTAACGGGGGCAACAACAGGCTGAACCAAAGGTGGGTAACAGTCCCAATACCAGGGATATATCACCGGGGGTGGCATATCCAAACTAGAGTCCCACTAGGGGAGAAATATAACAAAATTTCTGCGGGGGTGGCAGCATGTGTTACTGCCGGGCTTATTCGCAGATCGGGCTGTTGTAGGAGAGATGTCTATCGCGCGTGTGCACATACAGCCAATTAGTTATACATCTTTGACGCACAAACGTTGCATAGCGCGTTAAACTAACAAGAAAAGAGGATACAGCATTTGTTCATTGGTTCATCAGGAAGAGGAACCAGGTTGAGCAGCCGGAGTAGCGTCCATTGTATGTACTGCAAGGAGGGGGGATGAGATCGGACCAAATCCCAACATTGTGCCGTCGCTGTCCCGGTCCTTCTCAGGGGTGAACAGGTGTGGTTGGCTTTCTAGGTCTGATGCTTGGGGAGAAGTATGCAGTTCAGTCACTGCCCTAAGGCGTCACGCCTCTCCTGCATGATTTGCGTGAGATCGGGCGAGCCCGAGGGTGAGGATGCTTGACTCTTGGAGGGGTCTGTCCGGGTGCGGTTCGTGCCTCGTCTCCTGGATCGTCGCGAGTCATTGTTGTGTCTCCGCTGGGGTCTGGGCTTAGGAATCAACGGGCAGTGGAACTCCGCCCAGTCCTGCGCCTCCTCCTCCGTGGTGAAGAATATGGCCTTCCCATTATGGAGCACCTTCAGGCGGGCCGGGAATAAGAGGGAGTACTGGAGATTGTTTTCGCGGAGACGTCTTTTAACCTCCAGATAGGTCGAGCGCTGCTGCTGTACCTCTCGGGCGTAATCTGGGAACACCATAACCTGTTGGTCTTCCACTTGCAGGGGGCCCGCCACCCAGGCTGCGCGAAGCACCGCATCGCGGTCTCGGAAATGTAGGAACTTAGCCAGCATAGGGCGTGGGGGAAGACCTGGTTTGGGTTTCCGGGCAGGGAGCCTGTGAGCTCTTTCAATTGAGAAGAATGCTGACCGCTCCGACTCGGGGGTAAACGATCTGACCCAAGATTCCATATAGGTTAGCGGGTCCGAGTTTTCAATCCCCTCTGGCAGTCCCAGGATGTGGATGTTGCATCGCCTCGAGCGCCCTTCCAAATCGATCGTGCGCTCCTCAAGGGCCGCCACTCGTCCCAGGACCTCCTTCATGTCTGTTTCTTGCGTTTTCACCGCAGGTTGGAGTGTAGCCACGATTTGCTCACCCTCCTTCACTCTGTCCACTAGTTTACGATGGTCGTCGCGGATTAGGCTGATGTCCGTGGTCAGAACACCAAATCGTTCCTCCATTGAAAGCCGGGACAGTTCAATAGCTGCCAAAACCTGGTCCAGCTTCGTTGATAATGTGGGGTCCGCATTTGGCGTGTTTGCCTGTGTCCAGGTCCTTGTGTGCGGCATTTTCTCGATGGCCGTTTCAGGGACGGCGGTCAACTGCGAGCCCCTTGGTTTCCCCATTGGGCCGAGGGTGAGGGCGCTGCGTTGTCACGGAGTCCCGGAATTGCAGGTTGTCGGGACGAGTGCCAACCAAGTGGGGGACTAGTGTCCAGTCCTTGTTGGAGCCAAGGTACTACTGGGCTCGCCGGGGGTCCGGTGATTCCGGTGGTGAGGTGGGGGCTGACCTGTGTTGATATCGGCAGGTACACAGCAGCAGGCCCACAACGAGGCAGATGGCCGGCCACACTCCTCCCCTCCGGGGTAGAGAACAGTCTTTGGCTGGAGTTGGGGTAGGGGGGGGGGCTTAGCGGTATGTGCCTGTGGGACTGCGGCGATGATGGGTTGTCCCAGTCGTGGCGTGCCACCGCCGTATCCCTGGGAGGTCGCCGCCGCCGCTAGGAGGAGGCCCACGTCGAGCCCGGCATCAGAGGCTCTTTGGGCGCCATGTTAAGGTCAGGCAGCCCGATCCTGCAGGGCCGATGGCTGTGTCAGCTGTGCTCAGGTCGCTCCGCTACCCTGTCCACGGAGCGGGTGTCCACTGGGAGGCCTCAGAGGGGGTCGATGGCCGCTGGGGTGTCAGCGTTGGGGACCCCGGGGAGTGGGAGGGGGTGGGGGAGGAGCGGACACTCACCGCCCGCAGGACTCGTCGAGGTCGCAGGAGGGTGCAGGCGCCACGCTGGTGAAGTGTCCGCCGGTGCCCCTCAGTCCTCGGTGGTCGGGGCCGTGGTCGGGCAGGCATCTGATCGGGTGGGAGCGCTGATGGGATGAAGCTCCGGTGTGGCGGCCGCCATCTCGCGCGCAGCTGCGCGCCCGCAGGGGTAAGCCCGGTGCCGAGTGCACCTCCGGGGGTTAGCCGCGCAGTCTAGTCAGGAGTTGCGCAGCCTTGGTCTGCCTGCGTGTTCCCTGGTTCTCCGGTCCAGATACGAGGACTCAGCGGGCTCAACTTTTAGGAAATAGAGATGCGGCTGCCATCTTGCGGCTCGGCTCGCCGATCCCGTTGGTAGATTTCCTTTTCGGGCGCCGCACTTCAGCGACGATCGTGGCACATCTGGAGGGTACCTCTGGTGTGTAGGCACTGCTGGTGACTTTTTCCCGTTGGCTGAGGCTCCCGGCGATCCCTGGAAAGGCAGGATGCAAGCCCCATCGCGGAGCCTCAGCAAAACACAGCCGCCATCGTGGCTTGCTAAGCCACGCCCCTGTCAGACCTGTAACATAGGGCCACTTGCGACCTGTGTTCAATATAAAGGAATACTTGCAAGGGACTCTGCTGGCTCTCACATTACAGAGGTGAATATGGCAATGTTGTGGTCAGTAGGAATCACAGTGGCTTTATGATCCGGGTGCTGCGGCTTCGCATAGACTGTCGACCATAGACTGTCGACCATAAGGTGTCGACCATAGACTGTCGACCATAGGGTGTCTAGTGCTTCTCCACCTGTCTTTTAGTAGGTGAGGCATCGGCTTTAAAAAAATTTTGATTCTCTCCAGGACCTGTTCCAGAAGTCAAACCTAGTTGGCTGTAGTAGGCGTGTGATCCTCCACCTATCTTGCCAGGTCTCAAGTGCCTCCAGCAGGCTATGATGAAAGCAATTGAGGGCCGCACCTGTATGTCTTCCTGAAGGGTGCACAGGAGACTCACAGCAAAGCAAACCCTTCTGCAACTTATTCCTCTATACCTAACTTGGGTACAAAATGTATTTTGCAGCTCTGGTGACAGGTTTGATTACACATTTCAAACCCTAAATTATTGCCAATTATGAACATCCCATTCTGCTCTAGCCTACACAGGTGTAATTCATAGTTGTTACACATGCACCAGAAAGAAAGTGGCAAATCTGGGGGTGGGAACAAACAGAATACAGGACGGACGCTTGCCCATCTTGCAACAGCTTTTCATGCAGGAGTCAGGTGTGTGACTTTTAACAATTCTGTGGCTGATGCAGTCTCTGGAGCTACCCAGGCATTCGTCCGTTTCATCGGCTCTGAAGGTTCTCCACTGGCTGCCAATCAGGAAACGGATAGCATTCAAAGCCTTGGTCTTGGTTCATAGGGCGGGGTTTCTGTCCAGCCCAAGCTACTTGGCAACGGGATTTGGACAGTAGTGCGCCTCCAGAACACTGCGGTCTTCTTCTGCCTCTCTCTGGTCGATTTCCCGTTTTAAGTGCGTCTGGGGGGGGGGGGGGGGGGGGGGGGGGTGGTGAGCCTTTTCCTTTCTGGCAGATGAAGCCTAGAATAAACTCACAGGAACTGCGCCTGGTTCCGATGGAGACTGCATTCCATGGGTAACTCAAATCTTGGCCTTTCCAGTGAGTCATTACGTTTGGCAGTGGTTGTGCGACGTTGGGGGGTTTGCCCCGCTCAGCGCGGGGACACTCCCTGGAGTAGCCATGCACTTTACAAATCCCCCATTCCTTCATTCACTGCCCAGTCTACCCCATAAACAGTAAACATGTCATTAATTCATCTATTTTCCAAGGCCTTTTAAATAATTCTGGCATTAATTATGCGTCCAGGCTACCCAGTCTTAGACAGATAGGAGATTAATTTAGGGTTTAATTAGAACCAACACTAGGGGTTCAATATGTTTAACATGCCCATGAGAAAAAAAAATACCATCTTTCTTTTCTAAAATATTAATGCAGCTGCTTGTACTATTCCCAGGACTGCTACATTTTGACTGCATGAAAGACGATCCCATATTTAACCTAGCACTGTTCAAAAAATTGTAAACAGGATTTTGTTCATGTGCAACATACTCCTCTCAATAAAAGAAATAGTGACTTTATTTTTGAAGTGTATTTTAATTGTATTCTGCTTGAAAGTAATGGACTATCCCAAATCGTAAACAAATCTCAATGTCCTTGGTGTACACTTAACAATACAAAGGGCACTTTCATATTGCTTTATCTTCATGTGCATTATTGAAGGTTGAAACCAAAAGGCACAGGTTGCAATCAATATACATTGGGTTTTCTTTTAACCAAAAAGATTTTCGCTGTTGTAAACGTCACAAATGTTATTTTACATTCTTGCATCGTTTGTGCACGATCACTGCACATATCTGGTTGTATTTTACATGAAACATTGATGATATCTGGAATACAATTATGAGGCTTAAATCTACTTTAGTTGAGAAAAAGATTTTGTGGTTATCATACTTGATTCTTATTGGTAGGAAATGCTAATACTTCGAGACATGGAGAGGGCCATTATTTTAGTAAATTTAAAAATGATCAATTATATTCACAGCTAAGCTCTTATGCCAGCGATTTTGAGTATGTCAGAGTTGAGACCTCATAGGGTATTGACTCAGAGTGACAAATGTTTGGTGGATGGTCAGTGTCTAGCAAGCGCTGGTAGTTCAAAGGAACCAGCCTCATGAAGCGTATCCATCAAAAAAGCCAAGCTGGAGGTGCAGCAGGCTAGAGAAGCAAATGACTTCTTACAGCGTGAGCTTTCATCACTGGGCGGACTCAAAGGAAACCTACTGTGGGGGATAACCACGCACTGCTGAAGAACTAGTGATTGAGACAAAGCCCACTCCAAGGTGCTGCTGCCTCCCACCTTGCTAATGGATCAGGGCTTTAGCTGAGGTGACGGATGTGAAGGAGCTGGCCATTCCTTGAACAGGGTGCTGCTGGTGTGGGGCAAACATAACTGTCCTCCGCTGCAGCCAAGTCAATCCCCCTTAGTGGAGACCACATAACTGCTCAACAGATGTGAAGAAAGGGTCACCATCATGAAAGCAGGTAGACTCCTGGTTGACTGCAGAAGGGAACAGTGATTGTCCGCATTTAGCCACCTCCCAGCATGGACCCCATGTGCTGAGTGGCTGCCATTTTCAAATACCCTAAGTTTTATGATGTACCGTGGCACAGGGCATTGCCAAAAATGCTGGGTACACATTATTTTGAGACAGGACACAGTCGGATTGCCAAGAGTTGTTGGGTACTACTGTAACTCTTGAGTTAGACCCAATGGAAAGGTTCTATTGGGAAATATGGCATTGTAGAATTTGTTAGAGGCAAGGTATGCAATCTACAGAAGCATTAGCTGTGCCGCCCTTGGTGTATACCTGTTGCTGAGTCTCACCTGAGAAGTTAGCATCACATTAGCATCTTTGTTGTGGTGTGGCAGCAGGGACAGTGGCAGGACACTATACTTTTTTAACTCCACCTCACTCACAGTGAACTACAACCATCAGAATTATTTGATCCACACCCGCTCCTCATTTAAATGGGTCTGATGGGTGTTGTATTATCCTGCTGATCTGAAAACAGACTCAAGGCAAACTCTCTAAATTGTTCAGATGAGATGCATGTCACTCAATCATCTGTTTCCTGAGGTGCCTTGGTATCTACTGAAAGTTCTGCTGCAATCCTAAACATTACCCTCAGGCTGGGCATGCCCTCTCACTATTACACTGTTGAATGGACATCTTGGCAGACAACAAAACAAGTCACCCTACTGCTGCTGTGGCACTTGTTAGTGTATAAAGAAAAAATCAGCAGTGTGTTTCATTGAGGTATCATTTAAAATAAGAACAAATTGTTATTATGTGACCGATGACAAGTCTGCCGAAACACAAATGTAAAAGGAAGTTATCAACAGAAGTCCAACGTAGTTCATTAGTATTTAATTCTTGTGCTTTTATTTTTCTAAAAACATTATTTGATCATCAGGGCTTAAAATAAAATAGAAGCCCTTGAAAAGATACTGCAAGGGTGGCATAATGCATCATCATAGGGAGGGGACTGATGAGTTCAGAAGGGCTTCAATACTGGGTACAGGGGTCGAAAACCTATTACTACACTGGTCAAGCATTCCATGGGAGTCCTACATACAATGAAGGAGATCATTAGAAGGGTAAGTGCGATCACAAAAAGCAATGCATGGTGCAGGAAGAGGCAACAAATCACTGAACAATAAGATGGCTAAGCCATGCATTGAGCTTAATGTTGTCCAAAATGCACTGTCTCAGGTGAGAAAGAGGACCACAGTGCCCGGCCTGGAGGATGAAACAGTGTAGAGAATAAAGGCCATGAGTGGAATTTAGCTGTCACTGAGCACCATCAGAAGAAACTCCAGAACATGGAGGATCGTTTGTGGGGCAATAAGGTACATTCAAGCGCCGGTACACAGTCAAAATATTGAGTCCTAATTGTCGACCTACACAAATATAGTGTTGCAAATATCGAAGGTACAGAATTTCGATGTCAAGAATATCGTTGGACAGAATATCGACCCTAAGGTAAGTAACATCGAATTTATTTATATCGATGTAAGCAATATCGAAGTTAGTAATATCGATAGGATATATATCGATGTAACTAATTTCGACGTTACTAATATCGATATTTGTATTATTTTTATGTTTTTAATTATGTATGTGTAATATGTTTTTGTTAACTATTTTAATTTTTTTAAATTACATGTGTATTATTTTTATATATTAATAATGTTATTTTTAAGTAAATTTTATGTTTTAGTATCGGAGCGGGTTGTGGGTTTACAGGGGAATAGGGTGGGAAGTAATTTAAATATACAAAATTAATTATTAATTTTTATGAATTATAAATTAATTTGAATTAATGTATGTTTTTATTTCTGTAGCGGGTTGTGGGTTTATAGGGGAATTGGGTGGGAAGTAATTTAATTGTAATTAATTAATGATTTTTTTATTTTTATGGATAAGTATTTTTTTAGTAATTATTAATTGGCAATTAATTATTTTAATTAATTATTAATTGGCAATTAATTATATTAATTGATAAATTAATTATTAGTTGGCAATTCATTTTTTTAATTGATCAATTAATTATTTAATTGGTATTTAATGTTATTTTTAAGTACATTTTATGTTTTAGTACTGGAGAGGGTTGTGTGTTTATAGGGGAATAGGGTGGGAAGTAATTTAAATATACTAAATTAATTATTAATTTATAGGAATTATAAATTATTTTTTATTAATTTTGTTTCTATTTCTGTAGTAGGCTGTGGGTTTATAGGGGAATTGGATGGTGAGTAATTTAATTGTAATGAATTATTGATTAATAATTTTTTTGTTATGGATAAATAATTTATTTTAAATTATTTATTAATTGACAGTTAATTATATTAATTGATAATGTATCTTTTTAAATTGGTTATTAATGTTTATAATTGTTAACGAATTTTTTTAATTGATAATTCATGTTTGTAATTGGGAAATAATTTACATTGGTAATTCATTTTTTAATAGGTTAATAATTGTGTTAATTGAAATTATTATTTTTAATTGGTAATTATGTCTTATTAATTGGAAAATATTTGTAATTAATTGGTAATCAATATTTTATTTAAAAAAGTATTATTTGGTATATTTATTAATTTTTAATTCTGAATTAATTTCAAATCATATTTTTATGTAATGAAATGTATTTAATTCTTTAATATTTATTATTTGGTGAGTAATATTTAGTAATTAATATTAATTGGTATTTGTTGATAATTTATTGTTAATTAATTATTCAAATGTAATTGATTTTAATAATTATTAATTGTTTGTAAATGATGTAGATTTATTTAAAAATGTAATTATACATTATTTTAAATATAAAAATTATTTATAAGTATGTTAAATTTAAATTCTACGCCATCAAATGCTTTCCCTAATGTTGCACCCGTTGGAGATGGAATAGTAAGTTTTTCCCCTACGCTATCCAACGCTTTCCCTACTGTTGCACCCTCTGGAGTTGGAATAGTAATTTTTACCCCTACGCTATCCAACGTTTTCTGTACTGTTACACCCTCTGGAGTTGGAATAGTAATTTTTATCCCTACGCTATCCAACGCTTTCTCTACTGTTGCACCCTTTGGAGTTGGAATAGTAATTTTTAGCCTTACGCTATCAAGCGATTTCCCTACTGTTGCACTCACTGGAGTGGGAATAGTAATTTTTACCCACCTGCTATTCAACGTTTTCTCTACTGTTGCACTCTCTGGAGTGGGAATAGTAATTTTTACCCCTATGCTATCCATAGTAATTTTTATCCCTGCGCTATCCAACGCTTTCCTTACTGTTGCACCCTTTGGAGTTGGAATAGTAATTTTTACCCTACACTATGAAATATGCGATGGTTAAAGCTCTTTTGAAAAAGCCCACCCTAGATCAGAACAACTTGTCCAACTTTCGCCCAATCTCCTTACTCCCCTGGATGAGCAAGCTGCTTGAGAGGCACATCAATAACACCCTAGTAGATTATTTAGAATCTAACAATCTGCTATGTGCCTCTCTGACGGGGTTTCCCCCTCAACACGGAACAGAAACTGCCCTTATAGCAGTGACGGAAGAAACAAGATCTGTGCTGGACCGGGCAGGGAAGGCACCCATCATACTATTAGACCTCAGTGCCGCGCTCGACACGGTTAACCATGCCACACTATTACATCGTCTGAAGGGCATGGGCGTGTCGGGCGCGGCCCTGGAAAGGCTGACCTCCTTCCTGGATGAGCGCTTCTTCCAGGTGTTCGAGGGCGAGGTAGTCTCCCCCAAGCAACCACTCAGCTGTGGGGTTCCCCAGGGCTCTGCCCTAAGCCCCACACTTTTTAATGTCTACATGAGACCTCTAGCAGAGATAGTCCATCCCTTCGGTGTGCGTATTGTCACCTACGCGGACGATACCCAATTGGTGGTCTCCCTGGACCACACTGAGGGGTCGTCCAACACCCTGGGCCCCTGTCTAGAGGCTGTAGCTAAGTGGATGCAATCCTCCTGTCTCAGACTTAACGGAGAGAAGACGGAGATTATGCTGCTGGGCAACCTTGCACCGACCACTCTGGCTTCCACCTGGCCCACATGTCTTGGCGCTCCTCCTCCCCCCAAACCTCAGATGAAAAGCCTTGGAATTTGGCTCGATAAAGCGCTAGACTTCTCTGTCCAGGCCATCAGAACGGCATCCACGTGTGTCGGACTAATGAAAATGCTCCGGAAAGTGCTCCCTCTGCTTCCATTCCAGGCGAGGAGAATCATGGTTTAGGCCCTAATACTCTCCCGCCTGGATTACGGAAATGCATTATATCTAGGAGCCCCGGCAGCAGTGACCAACAGACTCCAGGTCACTCAAAACTGCGCTGCCCGATTACTGTTTAACATTCCCCGTTGGCAGTCAGCCAAGAAAGCCCTAAAAGAACTACATTGGCTCCCAGTGGCTGCCAGAGTACATTTTAAGGCCATGTGCATTGTGCATAAATCCTTCCATCGAACAAGCCCTGCCATCCTGTTTCCCCTAGTTATGCCCTACACTTCTTCCAGAGCCCTTCGCTCTGGTGCATTGCATCTGGCAACCACAACCAAAATCAACAAGGCCTGATGGGGCAGCCGTTCTTTCTCGCACACTGCTGCGAGAATCTGGAATTCTCTCCCTCTGGATCTCAGAGAGAATAATAACCGGATGGCATTCAGGAAAGCTTTGAAAACCCATCTGTTTGCAAAAGCGTGTTAATCTACCCTGTAGCTCGCCACAGTAATCAGTCAAAGCGCTGCGAGGCCTCCGGGTAGTTACGCGCTATACAAATATAATTTTTCATTTCAATTTTTCATTTCATTTCATTTCAAACGCTTTCCCTACTGTTGCACTCACTGGAGTGGGAATAGTAATTTTTACCCACCTGCTATTCAATGTTTTCTCTACTGTTGCACTCTCTGGAGTGGGAATAGTAATTTTTACCCCTATGCTATCCAACGCTTTCCCTACTGTTGCACCCTCTGGAGTTGGAATAGTAATTTAAACCCCTACGCTATCCAACGCTTTCTCTACTGTTCCACCCTCTGGAGTTGGAATAGTAATTTTTATCCCTACGCTATCCAACGCTTTCCCTACTGTTGCACCCTCTGGAGTTGGAATAGTAATTTTAACCCCTACCCTATCCAACGCTTTCTCTACTGTTACACCCTCTGGAGATGGAATAGTAATTTTTATCCCTATGCTATTCAACGCTTTCCCTACTGTTGCACCCTTTGGAGTTGGAATAGTAATTTTTACCCTTACACTATCCAACGCTTTCCCAACTGTTGCACCCTCTATGGTTGGAAAAGTAATTTTTACCCTTACGCTATCTAACGCTTTCTTACTCTTGCACCCTCTGGAGTGGGAATACTAATTTTTACCCACCCGCTATCCAATGCTTTCCCTACTGTTGCACCCTCTGGCGTTGGAATGGTAATTTTTTACCCTTACGCTATCCAACGCTTTCCCTACTGTTGCACTCTCTGGAGTGGGAATAGTAATTTTTACCCCTATGCTATTTAATGCTTTCCCTACTGTTTAATTTTCTGGAGTGGGAACAGTAATTTTACATTCTACGCTATCCAATGTTTTCATTAATGTAGTTTTTTTGGGACTTTAACACCTTCGCTGCTAGGTGTTTTCCCCTCCTGTGCTGGAAAGAGTGATTTTGCACCTTTCATGACGAGCTCAGCTCGTCATCAGCACAGCTCAACCGTGCATCATGACGAGCTGAGCTCGTCATCAGCATCGAAAGGGTTAAATAGTACTTTTATTTATTTATTTATTTATGTATTTAATATTTTCTGTATTATTTTAGATAATGTTGTATTTAATTAACTTTTAAAATATTGAAAGTATATTTCATTTTTAAAATTTATTAAATATAATTAACTATTTTTATTTATGTTATTATTTTATGTGTGTAGATGTATTTGTAATTTATGGTATTTGTTATTAATTTGTAATTAATTAAAATAATTAATAAATATTGTTATTAAGTATATATTATATATTGTATGTTTATTTTTAATTAAAGTTTTAATATTAAATATGTATTATTTATTAATTTAAACATTATTAAATATGTTTAAATAGGTTTAATTTATTTATAAGTATTATTTACTTTATTTAACTTTTTTTTTTACAAAAAAAACGATATTTCTGATTACGATATGTTTAACATCGATATTTTAGTTTCGATATTTTTGTACTTACCATGTTGTAGATAGGGTGTCGGTATACTTGCCTTCGATATTACAGCATCGATGTTGCTGTAGGTCGATAATCTGTCCGTCGATATTCTGTCAGAGATTCTCAAGGGCCATGTTGGAAAAAGTGAGAGTGGATACATGGAACCATACATCAAGGAGAATTTGCTAGGGGAAACTGACATCACTCGTCTGGTTAGCGACCCCCTCCTAGCTCTCACCCATGTCAATCGCACTCTCAATCATGTATCCTCAAGACAAGATCAATCTATCGTTATTAGCAATAGAAACCAGGGATCTGCGATACTAGGAGGAAAGAGTTTTGTTCCACCCAGATCTCTCACCAGAATCTAGGGAGGCACGCAAAGGATACAATGAGGTAAGGTTAAGCCGACGACACTGGTAAGCAGGCCATTGCGGATAGAGCATGCCTCCTTATGGAGTGTTAAACAAGACCCAAATATTTTGGTAATCCGGCACAAGCCCAACAGCACGTGTTGAGAGGCAATGGGTTGATTTTATTTTCCTTGGAATTTTTAGATGCTGTTATAGGGTGCAGAGAGTTTCTATTCTTTAGACTTCCATGGTTTGTGCTTTTTACATTTACCGGTTTCTTTTGTTTGACTCCATTCACACCCATGGAGAGCTCGCCCTGGTGCTTCAACCGGAGCATCGTAGGTAATCTGCACAAGTAGATGGATCATATAGCAGCAGGGAGGTTAACAAGTTTGCAAGTGGGTTTTAGTTGCCATTTAGAAGTGGCATCAAGGGAGAAATAGAGGTGGGCGAGCCAATAAATGAATAGGGAGAGCCAAGCCGGAGCCGGGCCAAGTGTCAAATTTGGCGCTAAGAGCACATGCACGAGCTAAGCCTTGAAAATATTTGCCATTTAACTTATGCAACAAACATGTTAGAATATGATCAGATGTCTTCAAACTTCAAAAAAGTGTATTTAACCACATGGAAGCATTTCACCTTAGCACATCATATAACACTGCACTGAGTATTTATTTAAAGTGGGAGTGTTTAAACAGGGACTGAGAAACATGCCTGACCCCTGTGTGATGACAATGCTATGAGTGATCTAAGAGGCTAGTCTGCTGTCATGTGTCCACTATTGGTGGGCTGATTTCTAATTATAAATGGAGCAACATTATAGGCTAGTAAACCAAACACAAGAGGATTTTGTACAGCGCACATCCTGAACTCATGTATTTGAAGTTGCTCTCGTACGTGATCATGAACAAAAAGGAGGCTAGGTGAAATAAAGTATCTGCTTAGAATCACACAATTTGGTCAAGAAGGGAAGCCAGGATTGATCCCAGGATTTTCAGTTTCACACTGTATAATTCAGATGCTATTAGAGTGTATTTTTCTAACAACAAATGTTAATGCTTTGTCATTAATTTTTTGAGGATGAGATTACAACACAGGTGATGGGAAGAATCCAGTTTTTTTTATTTGGCAGCTTTACATGGCACAAACCTTGCCCACGGACATCAGAGTGGTTCATTTATTTGGTTCCTACACAAGGAGATTTTCTGTAATTCACAGGATGCTGAGCAGAGGCCGGGATTCGAACCTAGTCCTTCATGTTACACGGTCGGCAGCGGTAACCTCTAGGTCACATAGCCTCCTTTGAAAGCTCGGTTTGTCATGAGCTCAATGTTCCAAGAGGACCTCAAGCTGAGCCAGAGCCAGGCATCTGGCTCGAGCTTTCGGTGACTCCCCCTGCCTCCAGGGAGAAAGTGGGGTTTGTCAGACTTGGCAAAGCTTTGGACCACCCCAATTTACCAGGCATTGTATGCTATGCTGTTGACACTGCTACTTAGGGAGACCTGGTTTAGGCCAGCTCTGCGGTGCCACAACTGATTGTATTTAATGTGAGGGAGCCAAGTAACTATTTAACACCAAGGTGTTTTGCAGTTTCTGAGATTAACAGGCTCAAGTGACCTATTTGCAAGAATGTATTTAACCAAAGCAAAATTAATTAAAACAGGTAGAAAATTGACGGTGGACCAATTATTTATTCTTCCTCAAATTTATCCTATTAGACGGGACATTCTCTTAAGATTTGCATCTGTAGAAAAGATAAACTGAGCAAATGAGTCTCAATAACAGGTGATTTGAATTGAAAGATATTGCGCCTCAAGGACCCTCATATTTCTACTTCTATAGTTTATTTTAACTGGTGGTTATGTCTGATTATTTTGGGTGGGTGCTCTTAACTTTATGTTGGATCCTGTCTTCAAGAATACTAGAAGCAAACACCCCCATTGAGATACACTTTTATTTGATGGACAGTAGAAGGTATGAATGCTTTTAAAGTTATTTCGGGAAAGATTAGTCTAGTTTTTTTTTTATAGACGTGCAGGGAGAGATTTCTAAAGTAACACATAAGCACTGGAAAATTATTTGCCACCAGTGCAAATTTGTCTAATTTGTTGAAATGTCAAGGCAGCCTTTGTAATATTTACGAGCTGACCAAATGTTACTCCCCGGTTCAAGGGACCTACTAAAGAACCGAGAGTATTAAGAGGCTGGGCAGATGGGGACGGATGTCTTCACTTTCCCATTGGCCCCAGGATATAGTCTCATCCTTCTCCCTTATGATGTTTTATGTAGCTGGAGAAATCAACCATGAAAATCGCTATGGCACCTGCAACAGCCAGCCTTACCAGTCACCGAGTTTAGGTGCACAGTGAGGAAGTACATTTGCCTTTACTTTGCAGCAATCTTGGAATCCAGAGAGATGTTTTTTTAAATAGGAACCTTTCAAATTGCACACATAAGGGATATCTTGGAGCCAAATGGTGTAGTAAGGACGTGCTGGACATCGGCAAGTCATAAGCAGGTTTATTGACAAATAGAAACGTCCCACCACTAAAGAATCCAGCCAGAGCCAGCTGACGCACTGAACTTGAAGTGAACTCAACCTTCACGATCAATCTTAAAACATTTCACACTGGGATAAGCACAATAGAGTATCATAGCAAACAGAGGTATGGCATTATAGGTGGGCCTTGTACTAAATCAAGAACAAACTACTTTTGACGGCAGTTTGGTTACTTACATGAAACAAATCAAGAATTAATTTAGTAGTTATTACCAGTGACTATGGAGTCAACCCTCAAGAGAACAGCTTATTCATGGACTCAGTTTTGGAAAACTTATGCAAAATGTCCAGGATCCTCTGGAGACCAAGAGTGTGGAAAATGATGTCTGAGATACTGAGAGATTTAAGGCACAACCTGGGAAAGGGTCCGGGCAGTGATGGCCATGAAGAATTGGGAATCTGGTGATCTTTACTACTGCACGTCGGGACACTCCATATCAAGGCATTTTCATCTGGCTAACTTTTTCCATCAAGAAAAGAAGCTATTATTGCACTCCCGCCAAACCTAGTTAAAAACAGAGTTATTGTTTATTGTACTGACCTTCTTTGTGTTTTTTTGTTGCTTTTATTATTTGAAAGAACAAAAACGTAGTCAGCAGGTAAGTCTCATATCGCATCTATGTGATACAATAAGCATCCATCATAGTTGGCAAGGATACAAAGATTACATCATTAAAAATCCTTTCAATGACTCTCCCCTCCCCATCCCCTTCCCAGGTTAAGCGTGTCACAAGTCTCTCAAGCGTTCGTAAGTTCTGGAGTGTTAGACCCATCCTGTTCATGCCGCCGCCCAAAAGCCCGTATAGTATCTGTTTAGTCTTCCTCCATCTCTAGGTTGTAGTAGCTCAGCCATGGCTGCCATACTTTCCGGAACTTCTAGGGCACCCCCTTGCTTTGAATACCGTTTTTTCTGCACACATGGACATGTCCATACCCTTTGACACTTACACTTGAACAAGGCTCACCCTGGTTGGAGATTGAGCCGGTAACACGAGCCTGCTGAGGTTTCATTGGACACTAAAAAAGCCTTTAACTCCAACTGTTGGGAGTGGCTTCATAAGGAGCTATCAGCCGTGGATACTGGTCAGCAAATTTGACCCTGGATTAGCATATCCTATAGGATGACCCCGTTACAACAGTAGCTTCTTCATCAAAGGATCATTACACACTTGGGATGATTTATCGGGATAATTATGCCATTTGGGTTTCATCTGATCCACAGCATCAAGAATACCTGGGTTAGATGTGGTGACCAAAGCAGCAAATTATATTCAGGTTCTTTACTACTCTTTCACTTACATAAACATTCCTGATTAAATTATGTTTGTCTTTTGAATGCATGATAGACAAGTAATTTAGGATTACTATCTTTGGGTTTATTCTGTAAAAATAGGACACCAGTTTCATAGTCAAGGTACAACTATATCATAGAAATAAAAACTAGCCGAAAGAGACATGGTTCTTTAGCTGACGTGGATTAGCATTCGCATAACACAAAAGGGATTTTCCAGATCGCTGCTGTATAATACTCTGCCTGGCTCAAAGACCATCAGATCTAGAAAAGGTATTCTCACTTTTTGGAAGTGGCTCATCAAAAACAAATTTGTATCACGGGAATAAAACCCGAACAAAATTTTTTTGAATTCTAATATAGATCAATGTCAGATTAAATGGACACCCTCGAAGTACCATAGCCAAAGCCTTTGAAATCAAACCAGCGCCACAAAATTGTTGTCTAGCCGAAGGAATATCGGAGTACCTCTCATCCAAGGGATTTTTTATAAGATGTTAAATATCCAGTAGAATTATGCCTTTCACCTTATTTGCAAGTTTTATTGCAATCTAAGTCATTGATTATGGATTTTGGAACCATCTGTTCCCGTTGCTTTAAGTCCCGTATGAACCTACAAGACTTAGTAAATATTTAAAACTGACAGTTTCTTTTACTTATATTGGTGACTTGACGGCAAAAGGAAGATCGGTGAATAAACCCTCTGAGTTAGTCTTGAAACTGTGTTTTGACAAAACACAATTATGTCTTTATTCTCTTGATAGCTTCACAAAGGTTATTTCCCAAGAGCCAGAAGGGAAGTCAAGTTTCACACCACTGCCAGTGGAGGCAGGAAGTTATGAGCCAACAAATGGCAGAGCGCGGCACAGAACTATCACCATTAATGCAGCTAATGTTGAATAGAAAAGCTGTAACCCGGTTGCAAAACCTTACCCACAGATCAAACCCTCGGGAGAATGCACCCTCTGAAAAAAGAAGATAAACTAAAGCCTAAACTCGAGAAAATGTTGCAATCCATAGAATTATTTAAGTAATAAAGACAAACAGTTTTCAAACAAATGCAGAATTCCTTGGGATACATCGGCGCAGGATCACACATGAATCCTGGTAAATAGGAAGCGGAGGGGTTTTTGCAGATGCTAAAAAAAAAAAAAAAGGATTCAGGGTTGTCGATAATCCTTATTATTATCATGCTAACACAGAAAACTGTCTCATGGTGCTGGTCTGCAGCTGGTGTATTGCCTCTGGCTAGAAAAGTGTAGCCAAATAGAATATTGTCAGCCTTATACCCATTAAGTTGGAGCCAACTAATTTCACTAAGGCAGAAAAGCAAGTTATTAAACTTTGATGATGCGTTGCTTGCCATCTGAGCGTGAGTGGTATTGCAGATGGAATGGACTAATGAGTGTCATGAGGGGGGTACAAACAAATTTCACTGATAGAGCATGACAAACAGGAGCCTTGCAGGATACGGCAGTAGATCAGGGCTGGACTGGCCATAGCGGGCACCAGACGTTTCCCCGGTGGGCCGCTAGGGTCGGGGCCGGTTTTGTCCCCTGCAGGCCCGTTTTTGTTACCGGGGGTCGGCAATATCGCCCCCCCTGTAACAAAATCAGCCGAAACCGGCCCTCGCAAACTGCTCAGCTGCACTCCCCCTCTCACCCCAGGGGGTGCCGGCTGAGCAGTTTGCCAGGGCCGGTTTCTGTTCCCAGTCTAGCCCTGCAGTAGATGAAGAAAGAAAACACTCCAACTTGTCCTGAAGGTTCCTCTTATTCAGAAAGTCAGTAAATTAGTATCTCAGGTAAATCCCCAACTCCAAAAACATTTGCTGAAGGCGGTTCATTAGGTTAGGAAGATTCATTGTGTCAAATGAAGGAGAAGAAGAGCGACCTAATCAGACCACGTGTCCTAGTTGCTTTGACTACAGCCAATAGAACGCTGTATTCTACCTCAATGAGAGTTGTTTCCATGAGTTGACCGAGGCAAAAGACTGTTTACCATGAGTCTATTGGATGACATTGATGCGTTGTTTGATCAGAAGCGGACTGATAATTTTCTATGGGATTTAGCTTCTCACTGGTAGACCTGTGATCAGTTTAAAATTACTTGAGAAGGGCAGGGAGACTTTAATAGGGTTTTACACCCCCGCCGCCCCCTCCCCCCCTAAGAAGGTTGAAATGGTTGCTAACTTGACAGGGAGCAGGGACAGCACTTCAATAAATAACTAGGTCATAATGGAGGAAAGAAAGGGAGAAAGATATCATGGTTAAGCATGGGTGGAAAATCCGTTCCGCTCGCGGATTTTCGGTAAATTCGCAATCCGCGAACGCTCGCGAATTTACCGAAAATCCGCAAATTCGCACGCAGCGGATTTTTTTTTCTTGGTGATACAATTTTGCGGCGTGCAGTGTAAGTTCGCAATTGCGAACATGTAGGTGAGGTGGGCAGCAACAATCTCGCACTCGCGAAATTACAAAAATTGCAATTCTGCACAAGAAATCCACGAGCAAGCAGCATAGACCTTCTGAAAATGATGATTTTTATGAGAATAACTCCTCAGGTTGACATTTGCCTGCACTTTTTTGGATTTGAGGCCTTTTGACTTTCTTTGGATCACTTTTGGATTAGAAATCAACTTTCACAAGTAAGCTTGTTTGGGGCATTACAGTTGCTGTAATGCTGTTCTGCAGAAAAACGAGTTTTGCTAAACTGAAAGCACTCGGCTGCAGGTGCAAAAGTTCAAATTCATCATTAGTAACCATTCCCTGTAGTGCTTCCTGACTGGGGCCCCTCCAGAGTTCAGTTGCTAGTTGCAACAATTGTATGACCCTGCTCTGACCCTCACAGCCGGATCATAGAATCGCTACAAGTAGGCCACAAAGGTCCTGGAAAAAAAATTGCACTGCAACAGAAAGCAAATTACATATAAGGAAGCAGGTGCCAGACTGGAATTTTAAAACAGTGACACATTAATGAATCAACCCCAAATTAATTCATGTCAGTTGAAGCAGGGCAGGTGTGCTTGCTTTCCCCCCCCATAATCTGCAGTGATGATGAACCAGAGGGTGGCATTGATGTACCAGAGGGTGGCATGGGTGAAACAGAGGGTGGCAGGGGTGAAACAGAGGGTGCTGGGAACCTGTGATGATGAACCAGACGTAGAAACAACAATCGCGACCGTTGCGAGCCGACATGTAAGTTCGCAATTGCGAACTGGTACAAAACCCTCGCGAACTGGCAGAAATCCTTGCGAACACAAAAAAAAAATCTGCGAATTCGCGGATTTTGCGGATTGCGAGTTCGCAAATTCGCGAACGCCAGATTCGCAAAATTCGCCCATGGCTAATCATGGTATATAAAGGCATCATTTTATGATCTCTTGTATCACAGCTAGGAGGAAGGTAAAGGAGTGATTGTGATCGGTGGTCATCCTGGGAGCCACCTTCTTCTCCAGTGGTATGGCAGAGTGGAACAAGCTGACACTTGGCCCATCTCCTCTTTATCATTCACCCAGGCGTTATTTCATTGGACAAACTGTCCTCTTGAGAGCAGTCAGCTGGGGGTTACTGGTAGAACACCTGTATACCAAGATTGAGTCAGAGACCAAACGAGACAGAGTCTGAGAGAGACTGAGGGACACATTTCAAAAGAAAATGGATAATAACATTCACACTTGTGTTGAAGTGACTATTAAGTGATTATATAGTGAGACAATCAAAGTGACTATATGGTGAGATAATCATGCCCTGTATTACTTGAAGCATTAATGAGCCCTGCTAAGATTAGCTGTTTTACAGTAGATTAACACTGGGAAAAGTTATTTACATATTTAAAGTCATAGGGTTTAAAACTAAGGAAAGCAGAGAGTGACCACACTAAGAAAAATACATTTATCTCCAAGAGACCATTGTTCTGGTTAAGAAGGCACTGGAAATGTATGACTACTAGGTAAGAGAAAAAACAGAAAAAACAGGAAGTGTGTCAGAACACTGCACTTTCAAGGATAAAGACGTGTAGGATGTATTAACATGGACTTTTTTAAAACTGTGCCAGTGTCTTCCCCAGATTCTGAAATACTTAGAGAGGCATTAAAATGTTCTCAGTGCTCACACATGCACAGATTAGGCAGAAAGAGTAGGCATTAAAACTACGGTACTTATATGTAGTAAGGATGGCAGTGGTTTGTTGGGGTAGCGAATGCTGCAAGTAGACAAAGTTACATTTCTGTTGCAAGTCCATCACTGCATCGTGAAGGGCATTTCCAATGCTTTCCGCTACACCTTCTAAAGCGGATATGTTGTAGAGATTTGTGTAGTGCATGGTCTAACCTCACCATGGTCTTTCAGACGAGTTAGATGCCTTCACATATGCTGATCCCACAACTGTGCAACAGACGACTCTGAAACCAACCTAAAACATGCCAGTGACATTTTTTCCTCCACTCCCAACAGGTTGTACAAGGCAGACTACGGTGTGAATGCGGATTATGATTATGACCGAGATGATCAGTCCAGTCATTCTAAGGTAGTAGACCAAGTGGTGCATTTGCAATGTATCAGGGACAGGGAAAATTACAAGTTATTTTAGAGGCTGTTCGCAGAGTCCCGCACAGACAAACTATTGACTTTCAACTGACATCCCAGACTCACGACCATTGATTCAGCACTCATTGATAGTAACCATGAGCTTCACTAAGGTTCTTTTCCAAGAGCCAGAGGGGAAGTCAAGTTTCACACCACTGCCAGTGGAGGCAGGAAGTTATGAGCCAACCAATGGCTGAAGTGACACAGAACTATCACCATTTATGCCGCTAGTTTTGAATAGAAGAGCTGCAAGCCTGTTGCAGATCATTACCCACCGACCAAACCCTCAGGAGAATGCACCATCTGGTGCTAGCTATACCACCACAATGTACTGTGCATAGCGCTTCAGTCCGAGAAGCAGTGTATGTGGCGCAAGATCCTCATGAGCAATGGACAAGGCCCATCTCAGTCCACAGCATACTTCATTGGAGTCGCGTTTTTGTCAAGGAGCGTAGAGAAAAGGTGCACATGTCGACCTGTACTGTGTCAGAGCTACATACACTCCTCCCAAGAGATTCTTCTCCCCTGCCTATCCACCTCCCGCTTCCCCTTGCAGCCGGCCCCCAACACAAGGGCGGCCTTCCCACGTTTGAGTGGAGGAGCGTCGCGCCACAGACTAGAGCTGAAAAATGAAACTGTAATAAAGTTTATTTATTACCATTTTATTTTTCAGCAACGAACCGTCCTGAACTGAGTGACAGGGCGGGGCCAGTGCTGCTGAGTGGCAGCAGGGAGCTGGGTGCTTTATAATGCACCTGATTCTTTGCCCAGCCGTCTTGCGACAGCCAGCCAGACATGAGTATTGTAAACTTCTCTAAATCAGCTGTCTCACCTCCAGTGCTCGAGAGTGCTGAGTGAAGCATCTCCAACCAATCCTGCAGCTGCTCTCATGCTGGTGAAAGCAGCGCCAGAATTGGGTAGGGAAGTTGGCTGGGTCCCGCGGAAGAGAGACGACTGGTGGAGGAGGACGTCACGTCTCAAGGCAAGTTACTTTTTTGCATCGTCCCACTGCCCTCGGTAAATGGCAGCCGCCACTGCCCCCTCATAACTTCTTTTGCTGGCGTCTTTACGTACACAACTACCCACCCCCCTGCACTACATTTTAGGATCGCCAAGAGTCTTGACTGAGCACTCCTACCGCCTTCGTACTCCTACCTAAGGCCAAGCATGCAGATGGCAGTGGAGTTCTTACCACACTGTTTATTTCTACACCAAATTTACTCTTGTCCATGCATTGATCATACCATCAAGTTGTTATTGCAGCAGGTAAAGCGTTTGCTAAGTCAGAGGCCAATAAAGTCCACTAGACCAAGGGCATGTGGCTCATAGCGCACATTCCGGAGTACGACAGTAACAGCCCACATGGTCACCTTTACATCCACAGCAGGATGGCCATGCTCGCGGTCAAGTAGAACTGCACCAAGGCCCACCTCAAGTTATTTGTCAATAAGTGATTAATGTGCGCAAGGCTTTTCACATGCAGAGAAAAGATGTCTTCCAGAGGGTGTGGCGACTGACTTGATCAGAGGCAAGATGCTACATAGAGGGAAGGTTCTTTTCTCGCGCCCTTCAACTTACAACCTTACTGGATAGTTACCAACATTGGGCTGAAATGGAAGCAAAGACAGAGAATTACAAGACTGCTTCATTTGCCGCAGGGAGGTATTGAGGAAACCTTGGCCCAGCAGGTTGGTCCCACTGGTCAGGTGTTGATTTGGCTTCTCAGCCATTCAAAGCAGAGTCTTAAAGTACTTGACTGTGGTTTACTCTGTTTTACCTTTAAATGCAAAGACGGTCTTTCCTTGAGATGCTCCACAGGTTTAACCAACGATGCACATAGACCGTACCGTAGCACCACATCCAGCACAGATGATACATGCCTGAGGTAGAGGTCCCCAGCTGCACTAAACAGCAGCACAACTAGTTACTGAACCTTTAGATAAAATATGTACACTAACACCACAGCAAAGTCATGCCACTGCTTTGGGTGTCCGCGTGCTCCCATCACTGCCTAAGAACACACATAAAATATCACTTTAAAGAAGAATTCTGAACATTCACCATCACAGCCCAAATATGCAATCAGCGAACTATAAAGGCACCCAACCGCAGTTGCTACCTTCAGAAAACTACCACAATCATACGTGTTGCAGGCGGAATACCCACTGTGCCAAATGAGGAACTACGTAAGCAATGTGATTGAGCCATTCGATTTCACCAACCAAAGAATCAATAGCTCGTTAGAACTGCCCTCCTCAGTACATTGAATGGAACCTTCAAAAAATCAAATTAGACTCCAGCCTGGGATGAAAACCTTTCAAAAGCCATGCCACGGACTACTGAAAAGTGCTGCGATGCTGTACTAAGGGCACATTTAGCGCTAAACAAGCACTAAATGGGAATAACACTTGGAAGGAATTAGAGGGTTTGTCACAATTGTTAGCGCCCGACAGATATAAGTGGGGTGTGTTGCAGATGGAAAGGGCGCTGATGTGATTGCTGAAATATGACTTGAGAAAAATGCATGTTTCTTGCTTTGCCCATGTACTTGGTTTAGTCCTGCTGGGTCAATCATGGACGTTCAAGGACTGCCCTACAGTAAACCTAGTGCAGACATCTCAGCAGGCTTGTGCACCCTACCCATCCACCTCCGACAATCTCCCACATTGCCCCTGTTCAGGAAGCACCTCAAGACCTGGCTCTTCGGATGACTCCAGCACTCTATGGACATCCCATGCCCCGCACCTCGAGACCCTCACAGTGAGTAGTTGCGTTTCCCAACCCTGATTAATTGATTGATGTGGCCTATACCAAGGAGAGCTTAAGAATACTTGCCATTGCTCAGAGGCCTTGTTTTCCTGTGGGACCCAGAAATGTGAAGCAGTAGTGGGGACTACTTAGGATGGCTAAAAGCTGCCACAATGCAGTTCATTAATCTTGATTAAGGAAGAGGGCCAACCTCTCATGAGCCACATGAATGCTCTCCTGCTCCTACCCAGACATGTGCATAATCAATTTTTATGGCTCCCTGTCCAATTTGCGCTTCTCAAACTTGGTTTCCGGCTCCCGCACAGAAGACAGCTGTTTTTTCCTGCACTCCCTCTAAAGTGAGAGACTTGAAACGTATTTCCCTTTTCATAACCAGTGACATAAAACCAACAATTTGTCTTGCTCTTGAGTACTGGCGATCAGAACGGTCTCTTTTGAAAGTTGAGAGGTCCTTTGGGATCGCACAGCGTCCACTCCACGAGGTCTGAGCAGAGTACCTTCATCAGGTGGGACTCATTGGGAAACCTCAGAGCACCTTTACAGAGTAGTTAAATTTATCAATTTCATGTGTAAATTCTTTGTGAAATGGTGACCTCTTCTGGCATTTGTGCTGCCAGTAAGGCCCGAGCAAAAAACTAAGCTCGAGTTCTTTCACAATGTTCGGGATAAAACCAATTGGTACGGTTCTCACAGCCTTACATTTTAGAACCACAAGGACATTTTGGCAGGACACTGCATTTGCGAAGACATTGAGACAGAAACCTGCATTGGCTGACTAGCCCCAGATGAGTGACATTTTGCAGCATGGCTCTCATGTACAATATATTTAGGCATGGATTCTGAGTTTGTAGCAATCCAGGAGCTTTTTTATTGCACGAGATAAATACAATACTATATGGTACATTATTTATCGGGTGCGATACGATACATCGCACTTATTATAGGTTTCTGGAAATAACATGCAGATTGTGGTTGTAACAAAATCCACATGGTACAGTAAATACTGTATACCTTTCCTGTGTTACATTCTGCCGAAATCAACAAAAGGTGAGATATTTAACGCACCCAGTACTTACCAGATGCGATAAATACTACACAAATCGTAATTTCGACCCCTTTTCAAACAAGGATCTACGCAAAAGTCGTAAAACCAGCCTGTGTGTTTTGATGGGAAATTCCATGCAGAATGGTAGATCGCCTCCTGACAACCTCACATATATTTCCCAACTCTACCACATATACGGGTCATACACCCATAAACTGTGATGCTTATAAACAACAGCCACATGAACAATGTCTCCCTAGAATTGAGGGTATTCCACCATTATGGCAGGACACTATACTATCGCCACCATTACCTGGACAGAAATGCAAGAGTGTTGGTGATTGCAGAGGAAATGGGTGGGGAGGGTAATTCTGGCAAGAGGGGCAAGCAAGCATTTAGCAACAGATCAGGTACATAGTCAAACCCCAGACATTGTAAAGGTCTAGGTGCAGGTTATCGTACCAACCCCACTTTAGCCTCCAATATTAAACAACGGATTTGTAATGACATCCCAAAGAAGGACCTTTGTAGGACCAGGATTGAAGGCATGGTTCTCGCCATAATTGACTCAAGTCAAGTCAAAATTTGTATAGCGCACTACTCACCCAGAGGGTCTCAAGGCGCTTGAGGGAGGGAGTTCGCTATTTATCAAACAGCCAACTCCAAAATCTGGTGCTCAAATTTTTTGCACCTTGGGCAAAATTGCATTTTGCCATCCTCCGCTTTGGCAACCAGCCTGGATGTGATGCGTGTTGCAGCAGCCTGCTTCTTTTCTGCAGTATCGGACACCATTTGCTTTCTAACCACTTAGTGGCAGCTTATGATTGAGAAATGATGAGGCCTCAGTAAAGATGAACCACACATACGCAACACCCACTTCTTCAGAGATGCTGTTACTTAACATTGTTGTGGCCCTTTAATGTACAATATCCACACAAGCAATGGTTCATCTTTCTCCCACGGGGTATGGGTCACACAACTAATTTAATAGGCAAGTTCAGTATGAAACTATCTAGAACTGAAAGCCCATACAGATACGCTGTTGTCCCAGAAGTAGCACAGCTGGACAGAAAACATTTGTACTGATGCTTGCATAACTTTAAGGCCTGAGGAGAAACAAGGATTACTTGTTGGGGTCATTCCTCAACTCCTATTTTCAAAATGTAAAATGTAAGCTTGTAGCTGGAGTGCCGTCACATGTAGACTGAGATGAACCCATTGTCTCCATTCAAGCTTGCAGCTGGAGTGCCATCTCGTGTAGAATGAGGGGATCCCATTGTCTCCATTCAAGCTTGCAGCTGGAGTGCCGTCACATGTAGAATGAGGGGATCCCATTGTCTCCATTCAAGCTTGCAGCTGGAGTGGCATCTCGTGTAGAATGAGGGGATCCCATTGTCTCCATTCAAGCTTACAGCTGGAGTGCCGTCACATGTAGAATGAGGCGATCCCATTGTCTCCATTCAAGCTTGCAGCTGGAGTGCCATCTCGTGTAGAATGAGGGGATCCCATTGTCTCCATTCAAGCTTGCAGCTGGAGTGCCGTCACATGTAGAATGAGGCGATCCCATTGTCTCCATTCAAGCTTGCAGCTGGAGTGCCATCACATGTAGACTGAGATGAACCCATTGTCTCCATTCAAGCTTGCAGCTGGAGTGCCGTCACATGTAGAATGAGGGGATCCCATTGTCTCCATTCAAGCTTGCAGCTGGAGTGCCGTCACATGTAGAATGAGGGGATCCCATTGTCTCCATTCAAGCTTGCAGCTGGAGTGCCGTCACGTGTAGAATGAGGGGATCCCATTGTCTCCATTCAAGCTTGCAGCTGGAGTGCCGTCACGTGTAGAATGAGGCGATCCCATTGTCTCCATTCAAGCTTGCAGCTGGAGTGTAGTCTCGTGTAGAATGAGGGGATCCCATTGTCTCCATTCAAGCTTGCAGCTGGAGTGCCGTCACATGTAGAATGAGGGGATCCCATTGTCTCCATTCAAGCTTGCAGCTGGAGTGCCGTCTCATGTAGAATGAGGGGATCCCATTGTCTCCATTCAAGCTTGCAGCTGGAGTGCCGTCACATGTAGAATGAGGGGATCCCATTGTCTCCATTCAAGCTTGCAGCTGGAGTGCCGTCACATGTAGAATGAGGGGATCCCATTGTCTCCATTCAAGCTTGCAGCTGGAGTGCCGTCACATGTAGAATGAGGGGATCCCATTGTCTCCATTCAAGCTTGCAGCTGGAGTGCCGTCACATATAGACTGAGATGAACCCATTGTCTCCATTCAACCTTGCAGCTGGAGTGCCATCTCGTGTAGAATAAGGGGATCCCATTGTCTCCATTCAAGCTTGCAGCTGGAGTGCCGTCACATGTAGAATGAGGGGATCCCATTGTCTCCATTCAAGCTTGCAGCTGGAGTGCCGTCTCATGTAGAATGAGGGGATCTCATTGTCTCCATTCAAGCTTGCAGCTGGAGTGCCGTCACATGTAGACTGAGATGAACCCATTGTCTTCATCATTCAAGCTTGCAGCTGGACTGCCATCACATGTAGACTGAGATGAACCCATTGTCTTCATTCAAGCTTGCAGTTGGAGTACCATCACATGTAGACTGAGGGGATCCCATTGTCTTCATTCAAGCTTGCAGCTGGAGTGCCATCACATGTAGACTGAGGGGATCCCATTGTCTTCATTCAAGCTTGCAGCTGGAGTGCCATCACATGTAGACTGAGGGGATCCCATTGTCTCCATTCAAGCTATGATCCCATTGTCTTCATTCAAGCTTGCAGCTGAAGTACCATCACATGAAAACTGAGGGGATCCCATATTCTCCATTCAAGCTTGTGGCTGGAGTGCCATCACGTGTAGACTAAGAGGATGAATGTATGACAGAATTCCGCATTGGTTTTTAACGCCTGCATAAGGAACTCCATCATTTGATCGAACAGTAGGGAAAGTGTTGGACTTAAACTCCAATACCACTCCACCATGGCGCCCCCTAAAGCAGGTTGTTGTAATGACTTGCGGGCAGAATGAATGCTTGCTTAAGACGCATTTGTTCGCTTGCCAGCGCTGTGAAAGCACAGTGTGATTCTGGCTTCTTCCTAAAGGACGTTTCCCGAGAGGATCCAGACGTGTACATTCAAACTTGCAGCCAGAGCCGTCACATATAGTGAGAGGATACAGATGTCTGCATTCACGTTGGAGTACTGTCATCTGTAGATACGATCAAGGTGTCCCCATTAAAGCTTGCAGCCGTCACATATAGACTGAGATGATCTCACTGTCTCCATTTAAGCTTGCGGCTGGCGTACCATCACGTATAGACTGAGGGGATCCGGGTTTCTCTATTCAAGCTTGCAGCTGGAGTACTGTGACATGTAGACTGAGATGCGCTCACTGTCTCCATTTACGCTTGCAGCTGGAGTACCATCACGTGTAGACTGTGAGGATCCCGTTTTCTGCCTTCAGGGTTACAACTGGAGCACCATTATATGTAGACTGAGAGGATCCCGGTGTCTGCATTCAAACTTGGAGCTTGAGCTGTCACATGTAGTGACAGGGAAACAACAGTTACAACGCAACTGTTACAACGGACTACTTTTACAACACAACTACTACAACGCAAGATCCTTTACAACGCATGCCTTTACAACGCATGACATTACATAGCAGATGCTATTACAACGCATGCCATTACAATGTAAGTATAAGTAAGTTTATCTTTTTTTAAAAATTTATTTAATTTGGGTTATGGGGTACAGGGGTATTTTTAGGGTTCAGGGCTAGGTTTGGGTTATGGGGTACAGGGCTATTTTTAGGGTTCAGAGCTAGGTTTGGGTTATGGGGTACACAAGTATTTTTAGGGTTCTGGGCTAGGTTTGGGTTATGGGGTACAGGGGTATTTTTAGGGTTCAGGGCTAGGTTTGGGTTTTGGGGTACAGGGGTATTTTTAGGGTTCTGGGCTAGGTTTGGGTTATGGGCTACAGGGGTATTTTTAGGGTTCAGGGCTAGGTTTGGGTTATGTGGTACAGGGGTATTTTTAGGGTTCAGGGCTAGGTTTGGGTTATGGAGTACAGGGGTATCTTTAGGGTTCAGAGCTAGGTTTGGGTTTTGGGGTACAGGGGTATTTTTAGGGTTCAGGGCTAGGTTTGGGTTATGGGGTACACGGGTATTTTTAGGGTTCTGGGCTAGGTTTGGGTTATGGGGTCCAGGGGTATTTTTAGGGTTCAGGGCTAGGGTGGGTTTTGGGGTACAGGGGTATTTTTAGGGTTCAGGGCTAGGTTTGGGTTTTGGGGTACATGGGTAGCTTTAGGGATTAGTGATAGGTTTTGGGTATAAGGTACGGGGGTATTTTAAGGGTTCCGTTTAAAAAAAACTACTTTAAATAAATTAAATTTATTAAATTAAATTAATTAAATATTTATTAATTACAATTTTAAAAAAAAGATATACTTACCTATACTTACGTTGTAATGGCATGCGTTGTAATAGCATCTGCTATGCAATGACATGCGTTGTAAAGGCATGCGTTGTAAAAATCGCGTTGTAATGGTATGCGATGTAAAAGTATGCGTTTTAACGTCATACATCCGTAGTGACAGGATCTGGATGTCTGCATTCAGGCTTGCAGCAGGAGTACAATCACGTAGAGAGGATCCTGGTTTATGCATTTATGCTTGTAGCTGGAGTACTGTCACATGTAAAGTGAGAGGGAGCCCGATATCTGCATTCATGCTTGCAGCTGAGTACGGTCACATGTAAAGGGGTTCCGGGTATCTCTATTCAAGCGTATAGTTGGAGTACCGTCACATGTAGAAAGAATACCGGTGTCTCCCTTCAAGCGTATAGTTGGCATATCGGGTCATGTAGAGAGGAGTTTGTTGTCTCCATTCAAGCTTGCAGGTGGAATACCCTCACGTGTAGATAGGATCCCGGTGTCTCCATTCAAGCTGGCAGCTTGAGTAGCATCACTCCATTTCGACCATGACCCAGTGTTTAGTATCGATGCCCAAAGCCTGGTACTTACAAGAGAGGGGAGGGCAGTTGTTGGCTAAATAGGGAGACAAAGCATTTGAGGCTGTGTAGCCCCACCCCACTTCCTTCTCACTTGGAAGTCCGATTCCTAGTCCAGTCAGAGCTTTAACTCGCCTCTCTAAAACTGTGCCCAGTGTCATGAATCGCTCCCTGTGCTCTCGTGCGCACCACCAGGGGGCCGAATTGTGGGGCTTTCCACTGTTATAAGCTTCTGGACACTCCCCTTCATGCACATACTGACTTCCAGCCATTTGGACTCTACTTGGAAATGGCCATCCATTCCCAATCCAAACTGGGTTCTGTGGAAACCAGCCTGCTAATGCTTGAAGCCAGCCTGCTCATTCTTGAAACTCTATTACCTACAATTCCCAGCTTACTACTTCGTCTCCACCCCTGCAGGCCAAGGATAGGTGGAGGAATCCAACTCGCCTGTGGCCGGCTACTGCTAGCCTGCTCACACCTGATGCATGTAATTACTGTGAGCTCTTATTAAGCCCAAACTCCTTTCAGTCCAGGGTTGGTTATTGTAGCTGTGCACTGATGAGACTGACCCTTGTTTCCTGAGCTTTTGATATCCTTGTTCCCAGTGTTTCCTGAGCTTTAGTTATTTCTTGTTCTTAAATTAGCACTGCATGCAGTGCTACCTTGACTCCTGAGCTTTATCTCTGTTCTAGTTCCTGCTCCAGCACTGCCTTAAGTGCTACTTTGTTTTCTTGATTCCTGAACCAGCCCTTTTCTAGTATACCCTTGTAGCCTCCCCTTCTGTATATCCTTTTCTAGAGTCTGCCTTTCTTCCAATTTCCTTGGTTGCAGTTCCTAGTTTGCTGTCTTTCTATTCCAGCTGTCTTGCTTCTATTACCTTGTATGTTTGCTACTTGCTTTCTGCCAAGTATGCCCTGTGATTGGCTTCCTTTCCTGTTAAGCACTCCTCCTTGCTAGCTCCTTGTCTATCGGGCTTGTGTTTAGTTCTACCCCTTTGCTGTTACTGCCTTGCGTGTTCCTGTTTGAGTGCCTGGATCGATGGGCAAAACTGACAACCTAGGTGGTGTTTCTTTGTTTGCTGTGAGTATTGTCTTTGAGTTACATTTATAACATCACCATAGATATTGGATTCACAGATCCTGCCTTTGCATGCATATCCTATATGTGGTTATTTTTAGTCCGTATCTGTAACAGCAATTTTGAGTGAGGAATTTACTGAGCTTCAGTCTTACAGTATGCAGCTTCAGAGTGTTTTACCCCACATTCCCTTTATTGTTAATGTTGTTTTATATATATATGTCTTGCACATCCGTCCTGGGTGTGTTCGGAATGCTAAATACCCTGCTGTGCCTGTTCTTTTTGAGTTCTAGATACCTTGTTCTTTTGTGCAGGCTTCCCATTTGAATCCCTTTTCTCCTCTGACTTCCTGTGTGATCCTGGGCAGGGCTGTGCTCCTCTTTCTGCTTAAGTTTTCTACCCCGTCATCAGTCCATGTTCAAGTCCCTGACTGTATCCTGGACAGTCCGACACCCAGTACCCGAACTCAGTGAAACATGGACTTATGGGAACAATTTGTTTTTGATAACCAAAAATTGCCAACTTTGTCGTTTGGAAATCCCAGTTTATTTAGTGTGAGTGTTTGGTTTTACAGGTTAGGAAGATTTTTTTTCAGATTCTTAGCATCAGCTTAAAGCTACTGAATTGTCTCCCCTGACACCCAAAGTCAATGAGGAGCTAGAACAAAGCGAAACTAATTATTTCTAAATGTCGTTTACGATTTTAGGGAAATTGCTCCTGTGGAACATTCTTTGTTAACAGCTGGCTCATTTATGGTTTGCATAAAAATCTAACTTCTGCAATTAATTTGGAGCATCAGAACCCCACTTAATTTGAGTGTAATTAACAGTACGTCAAAGGCACATGTTCACCTCAAAATCATTTCTTGCTGCAAATAGCAGGTGCTTCTTGCTCAAAAATTTGGTACTGAATGTATTGACCTTGGAAGGATGAAAGGCTAAGTAGGCCAGGCGAAATTTGAAGATGTGACTGTAAAGTTAAATACATGCCACTGGAGTGGACGCATTAACACACGAAGCCAAATAACTGGACCAAACAATATTCTGATTTCCAAACCTGCTACCATCTCCTGGAAGGGTCCCACTAGACCCAGCCATCACTGGAAAATCAATCGTTAAAAGGGCCCAAGCTCATTAGGCGTTTCATTGCAATAGGACATGCAGCCTTGATGACAGTATCCACCAGGAAGTGACAGCCAGCACTGAATGCCCAGATCCTGGAAAAAATGCCTCACAGGGGCCTCTCACAGTTCCAACAACATAACATGGCTCGGTTGCAGCCTCAGGCTTTAGAGCGGGTCCACTACCACAGTGGAGAAGTGTGGCTCACTGGTTAGAGGAGGTATACCCTGAAGCTGAGGTCAGACCCGGGACCAGGGTTCGATTCCCGACGTGGCAGGGTCCTGAACCCAATTGTCCACGGACTCGATAATTCTCGCTTCGGTGCCCACTCTAAGCACGAGTTCACACTATGCAGCTCTGGGCAACAAGCTTGCTTAATCTCCACAACGGCCGCCCTGCGGCGGGATGCCTGGCTTTCACCTTGGGGATGCCCAGCACGGGTGATCTCACAGGGAAAAACCAGGACGGGTTCCCAAGGCAAGCGCCGAGATGCCCAAGGGTAAAATCGAGCGCTATATAAGAACACACATACATACATACATACACAGGAATGCTACAGGGCCCATCACAGCTTCTTCCTCAGGCCCTACTGCAAACACTCCTGGATGTGATGTGCTCAGGGGTCAAACACATTTAGAGCAAGCAAATCCATTTAACATCTAAACCCAAGACCCCGTCCAATCTGTCGGTGAAAGGGCCATTGTGCACTAATGGGCTGAACGTGCATTCTTCAGCACACTTGCCTTTGATGTAATTAGGATTTGAATGCAAGATAATATACTGACTGTAATTCATCAAATAGTGAAAGCGTACTAGTTCAACACATTTGAATCTATCAATGCTACTTCTCAGGTCCAACAATACAACAGTACACAATAGATGCACAAACACCACAATCTATTGTAACGAACAGTGCAAAAGGCACAACATGTGGGTACCAGCAGCACCACATACAATCAGAATGCCCAAACACCTCAAAGACAGCTCAAACACGAGTACACAGAGCTGAATAAGGATATCCGCGCCTCTGGGAGCCAGCAGAACAAAAAACACAAGGCACAACAAAATACCCATCACGAGCAACACAGCCCCAAATAACACACGGATGGCACAGCGTTGCACTCAGTTTTAACACCCAATTCATCACTTGCTGGTAATATTGTGGAGTGGTTGGAAAGAGTTAACTGTCTCACCTTAATACAGTTAACACACTTGAACCAAAAAAACACCAATACAACAGAACCAGTAGATGCACTAACCAGCAATTTATAAGCAACCATTGCAGCGCCAAGGACTGCATACATGGCAAAGTGGCACTCACAAATAAAACTGAATACGAGAAGCTCGAACACACCCGTAATCTGTGACATGAAACACATCTAAACCAATGCCTCAGCATGCAGTGCCAACAGCACAGCGAAAAAGACATCAAAGTCTCTAAAGATTGCAAGGCCTCTCTCTCTGAGGGTATTGAACAGCAACAAAACGCAATATTCAAATTACTTAACATAGTGTCATTCAACAACCACTACAGCTCCCCTATCACGTCTTTGTGCAAGAAAGCGATCAAGAAGTTTTATGCCAGCAAAGATTTCACAGTTTGCAAATTGAACGCAATTGTTCAGGCGAAAATGTTCAAGACTTCGAAGCTCAATTAACTAAGTGAGAAAACAATAACTTTTGACCTAATATCTAAATATCTTCTATATTTAATTTTACCTGCCCTTAGATTTTAAGACCTGGTTCACCAATGCTTACTTTTAGAATGAAAGAAGATGAAGTTTCTGTTTTGAAATGTATTATTCACACAACTCTTGCCCTTCAGCGGTGCACCCTATCTTCAATGAGAAAGTTTTCGCTTCTTCTGCCTGAAAAGAGGACCAAGCTCAAAGGCAAAACACTTCTGCAAGAGGTTACTTTTTAAAAGGCATTTTGGATGTAAAGAGCGCTCACATCCATAAAGTCTGGTTCAGACAAACAAAAGATCATGCTAAGTTAGTTCTATGGGATAGAGGTTGAAGTGTGAATCATCCAGTTGCAGATCTAATACAGCTGAAATACAGCTGAATATGAATTATTAATGATAGAGTGATGTCAACGGGTAAATCAACCTCACGCAACAACTCACTCCAATGGTGCTCCTCACATTCCACTTGTTCCCCACACTGTTTGCTCTACTGAAGATTCTCAAAATGTAAAACCTCCAGATACATCTTATGATTCATGGTCTTGATGGATTAATAGAAGTTTACATCACATCATGGAAGGCTTCTCAGGGTTCCCTCTACCGTTCATGGTATCTGCCCGGCAAGTCTGTCTTCACTACAGGATTCTTCGCATTCAAGGCCACTTCAGCATTTATGATTTTTCACCGTCCCTCCTTGGATTTAACCGGGACAGGTCTTCCGGCTCTCTGCAAGTGTCCCTACTTCACCTTCAAATTTGATAAGCGCACACATTCCCTTACCACCTCACCTCTGTTTCCTATACTTTAGGAAATAACCACATGGTCATACACTGAGCAAAGATGCCAAGATGACCGTAAATATACACCAAGTTAAAGGTAAGCATTCTACTAGGTTCCCAAACATGTCATATCGGAGCATTCCAAATGTGCCAGAAATTCAGAGTTGTACCTTCCCCTTCTAGATACACTCACCAAAAACCAAAAAAGTTCTGAAAACGTTGGGGCAGTTTCTAAGGTCAATGAGATATTTAAGGACAGAAATTAAAAACAAAATATTATAAACTTAAATAAAAAAGCAAGTTTGATTGGCGGAATAAGGCGTGGTGTCTGAAACGCAGGCATGAAGATGTTGTGTAGGAGGAGGACCAACAAAAGTTCCTGTAATAAGACCCAGCCCTTCCACAAGAGGGTCCTCGTAAAGCTTGTGGATCAACCGTGTATCGACTGCAAAAAGGAACAGGCAAGCAGACACCCCTCAGCCCCTCTGAATCACAACCATCGTCTGTGGTGCACAACAAGACAGAGTCAACAGATAGACACAAGAAAGAGGAGGAGACCCAAGTACTTGTTTTTTTAAGGTTTTACAACTTTATTTCATGGTGATTGGGACTGGACAAAAAGACACAAGTAATAAAGTTAGTCATGGTTATAACATGCCAATGGGATGCTGTACATTCATGGGTGCCATAGTCCAAGGGTCCCAAACATGTGATGTTACAGGATTCTCTTTGAAAAGATAAAGTAGGGAGGGCCTTTCAATTACAAGGCATGAACCTCCATTAAGGTCTATGAGATTGTGAAATCTGCGAGACTCCACTGAGGTCATCAAGAATTCGGTCATTGATGAAATAAAAATGAATACTTTGGACCGGTTCTTTATATTTTTAAGAATCCCCTCATTAATTAGCATATTTTAGCCAATCTTTAAGGAAGCCTGTAAGTATAGTTAGATTTTGGAGGGAGAAGTGGCTTAAAATACCACAGGCAAGTGAAGTTAAGATTTTTTTTTGTGGGCGGGAGGGGATGCTTAGAAAATCACAACCGTTCCAATGTCTTTAGAGATTGAAGGGCAGTCCCTGCCAACAGGAGTGACTACCTCATTGACTTTGGGGGTGAACGCCACAGCCCTTCAGAACTCTTATGAAACAAGGCAAAATAGCACTGCCCAATAAAATATAGATCACTAATAGGTGAGGTAAAAAAAGTGCTTTGTGGAATATTTTGGAATGCACTAGATATGAAAACTAGTAAATTACCCTTCAGGATGCATGGACCTTGGACATCCAATAGTGGTCTCAGTTTATTCTGCTATGAAATTGAAAAGTGGTTCCAATGAGTTTTGGAATCAGGAAAAGTTTAGATTAAGGCATTTCTGATCCGAATCAACACCGATTTTTGTGGTTTCGGTCATTAAACATCGGCAATAAAACTTGCTTCAAAGGAAACTGAATTTGACGGAAGCAGAATGACCTATCCAAAGATTAATTCATCTCTATATTTATATATATATGTACATCCCTAACGAAGCGATTAACACATCCCATCCAAAGTCTGGACAGAACCATTCATAGTTTGGGAAGCATACTGTTAGTTTCCCTACTGCCACGCTTTCATTGTCGGCTATGAAGTCCGGATTAACGTGCTGTTGAGATCTCACCTCCCGCCTCCTCTTCAAGAGAGTGAGTGCGTATTACACACAGCATCACGCCATTTCAAGGCTATGTGGCATATCGTGAATCAAAGGGTGTACGAGAGGAGTCTGGTAGCTGATGATGGAAGAATTATAGTACCTCACATACTATTGAGATCACCCCTGCCCCAGATTGACTCTCCCACCCAGTGAATTTACTTTGGTTGTATGCCCAGCAATGCCAGCTTCATGCCATTAACCCCTTCGACGCTGATGACGAGCTCAGCTCGTCATGAAGTACACCTCTTGTACGCTCATGACGAGCTGAGCTCGTCATGAACCGCGGGATTTTCGAATCCTCAGCGCACAGCGGGATAATGCGCCGCACCGATGGTGTTAAGTTACTTGAGATGCTCTTCAGGAGCTATTCAATGCCAACTACACATATTGCCAACTCACCACACTGAAACTATTGCTATTCAACCCATGCCATGGGTTTATTACTCTCTGCTCTCTAGGGGGTATGTAAAAAACAAAGTAGTAAATGCATTACTCCTCGATTGGGTCATATGGGATCAGTTACGTGATGCTCTTAGCTCCCGATAGCCAGCTAGGTTGGATACCTACCAAGGTGTGAAATTATTGTTAATAAAGTTTCAGAATGGGTAAGGCTGACATACATGCCGTAAACAGCACAACAGGCTCTGAAGCCCCTAACACCTACACTCTGTCGTAGGCCATTTACTAAGAATGCCTGGTTATTCTAGGGCCTGGGTAGATGGGCAGTCATTAGAAAGATACAGATGATTCCCAGCCTGGCTCTGCCTTGTCAATGCTCCTAAAGATGCCCTCATTTTAGTCAAGGAACCAATGCCCAACCTAGTTAAATAATTTGCTTAGGGGGCAGTAACCCAAGGGAACCAGAACATACAACGTCATGGCTTCAAACTGTGCACTCAAGTTGGAAGGCTTTCTTTTCTGTATGTCCTGTCTCCTTAATCAGCTGCTTTTAAGTTGAGTGTACAAAATTGTTTTTTGAGGCACACTCTCTTAATTTTCAAAGCTTAGCACATCATTCCTCTTTGAGCAGAGGCTGTCATGGGTTTTATCGTGTATTAGAAGTAAACAGCTGTTACTCGAGTGGATAGGAAGGCAGCTACCACACTTTGGCGTGGTAAAGAGAAGAGTTACTCGATAGAATGCTACTCTAGCCTGGGGTCCACCCGTCCCCTTAAGTCTCTGTAGTTCTGTTCACTCCCCCTCTACTAGGATGTTCATCTAATCCAAAGTCCTCTATACATGTGTGAAACAACCAGTCTCAGGGAAATTCGAGTGACCTAGAAAGACGAAAGACATCATTGTTTTTTCTTAAAGGTTGATAGCTCTGACCCTGCAATTAAGCATTTTTGACTGTTCTGTGGAACTATCTGCAGGCATGCCAGAGAGGTTACATCCCTGATGAATCAGGCCCTTCACATACAGTCAACCACACATGCTGTGGGCAGAGCCAGGGCAGCATGTACTCATTTTAAGTGTATGGCGGTGGACACCTTCTTCCACTGCCCCATAAAACAGACTACTACAATCGTATTCTGAGCTTGGGAAGATTTTAAAATATAATTGTTGTAGGTCAGCCTCCAGAAAATCCAGATCGAAACTCTAGAAAACAGATCTGAAGTGTTGAAGACATTGGTATGCAGCAGGTTTCTATCACATTACTCAGAAAAGTGCCAGAAATCGGTAAAAGGTCTGCACAACTCTGTTGCACTTGATATTACTATACAATGACTGTTGGTAGTGCAGCTGTTTGTCTGATCCTCGAAGATGGAAGAAAAGTTGCAGGCTAAACTGTAGGCCGCGCAGTCCACGTACATGGGATTCTAATGTACATGCTTTGCCGGGCTGCAGATCAAGCAATATTATTTTCCTTAAAAAAGGAAAGCAACCATGCTTGGCCCAATTGCGAAATGGTCAGGATTACAAAAACAAAGGCAAATAGATTCAAGTTTATTTTTTTCGGACTGCATTTCAAAGTAAAAAACAAAACAACAGAAAGTTAAGGTGTTACGACTGGGACTTGTTTAATTCAGGCTAAAACCAATCTCTAGGTAAAAAAATTAAAACAAAAATGTAAAACGCCATGCTAGCCACAGCTCAGGTATATGGAAAAATTTACATGATGAGGTCAGCCCGAGAATGTGTCTTTCTCAAGCCAAGAATGAAATGAACTGAAGACCTTGGTGCATGTGGACTGTTTGTGTGTGCGTGTATGTGTATGCATGGATATATACTGCATTATATATACCTATAAATATATAAAATATGTACACATATCCAAACCTCCTACCCAGTGTTACAGTACTGTCTTCAGAGCAGTTTAAAAGGAATGCTTTTGCGTCAAATCAATCATACCAACAGTAAAAACAAATACTTTTGCGTAAGGGAAGGGGTGGAGGTAGGGGCCACAAAGAAAGGCGCAGAAGAACGGGAGGAGTAAAGATAAACACAGGTGGGGTTTGAAAAGGTTATTTGCCTCCAAAAAGAAATATTTAAAAACCAACATGTCTAGAATCCCGAAAATAACATCGCCAGATGGGATTTTGGTAAACAAATGGCGGAAGCTGGACACGCGAGGAAGCGCGCTGCCCCAATCAGAATGTGGAGGTCCAAGCTACGTAGCAATTTCAGTGTATACATGCACAGACGCCATGTAAACTGGAGATGGAGGGAGGGCAAAATGACGTGTCCATTATCGTGGTGCAGCAAAGAATGCTAGCATGGGTCACACAGTCCTTTGAGCGTGCACATGGCAGCGGCACGCTAGGTGAACTGTGAGGACCACAGTATAGTCAGTCACCAGGAAGCATTTGTCACGGACAGTAGTCACGGCTGAACCAGATTTTTCCCATATTTCTGAGCAACCGCCCTTTGCAGTGAACCCCCCACATGACGCAGAACAAAACAAGAATGCAGGAGACTGTGGTGGACAAGAGGGGGAGGGGCTTGCACTATGTAAATAACGTAGTCAATGTCTGGGGAGCTGGGTGTTCCATTTTCTACTAACCATCTTCCATGAGTTGACATGGAAAAGAAGAACATCTGTCAGCAGCCGCCATCTTGTGGCATTTCCAGAGCCTGGTCTGGACCATAAACCCCCTCTTTACACATTCTATAAGGCCATATCCAGTGCAAATGCATACATCGCAAGGGGTCTGCTCTGTTTCAGTGCAACTCCTCCATGCCCCTTCCAAGCGCCCCCCTCTCTAGTTTCTTGTGGTATTTCTTTCTTTTTTGCAACAGCAGAATTGGTCCAACTTGAAATATAAAGAACCGAACAAAGGAAAAACATAAATGAGGAACTCCGGGCCCTTTCTCTCCCCCTCACAAAATATAAAAAGCCATACATTTACAAAAATAGAAAAAAAAACAGCAACGGAAAGAGGGAGAGATGGGGACGGACACAGCACCAGCGGAGGAATGGTAAGTAATGTCCGTGGATTATTTGGCAGAGCAGTGTAATATTGTGGGTTTGTTTAAGGCGTCCTCCACCAAGTGCAGCTCCTGCTGGTCCACCAGCACATCCCGCATGCAGCCAATGAAGCCGGTGCTGTATGCCTTCGGCAGCTTGTACGACACGCTCAGCTTTTCCATTCCACCTGCAAGGCATTGAAACAAACAGATGATAAGCAGAGGATGAAAAAACATCCTCAACAGGTGCCAAGAACACTAAGTAGCGCTGCAATGCTCTTGACGAGCAGCTTCTGATAGAACAAGAAGCATTTGTAATGCAATAGGTCTTGCATTTATGAGAGTTTGAGCTATTGGCATTGTAATTGACAATGCCTTTTATGCATGTGTTTTTAAAACAGATAAATAAAATAAAATGCAAATGTGTCCAATAAAAAGAGTTAGGAGAGAGTGTATCCTGCCTGCAACAGCAGGCAGGACTAAATGCAATAATACATGTAACAGGGGAGGTTACAAAATGAGACAAGGCAGAACTAAGGAAGGACTACTAAGCCTTTTGACCAATGAATAGCCACAGTTTATAGTGAACAATCACACAAGCCAATGAAAAATGTGGGCGGGGCTTCAAGTCTCTACCTCAATACAGCATGCCTCGCAGAGCAGCATGTACGCTGCCCAGGCTCGACCTAAAAAGAGCTATTAATTTGTCCTAGGCCTGATGCAAGAAATTCATCCAGTCCGGTCTTTTTAGTTCACCGTAAAATAAATGCTCCACTCCCAGAACCTCATTCCAAGCTTCAGGGTAAAACTGAGAGGTAATACCGACCATGAAAAGAACAATGGTGTTGGCCGCAGTTTCCCCATGTGGTCTTACCTCCACATTATGAGTGCTGCAAGTCTTAAAATCTTAAAAAAGGAGAATGCAGTAATATTGTACATGTCCCCATTCTGAGTTGGGAAACTAGGAAATTTGTGGTTTTGCCATGCACTACACCAGGTTCGAAGTGTGTGGAATAAAAACAAGCCAGACCAGCAAGAAGTCTGCACGCTACTTATAATGTGCTAACTGAGATGCAAAATCCTGTTCGCACCCAAATCTGTATTACACTACTGCTCCGAATGAGACCTTGACTGTTGCAGACGAACAGACAGAAAAGTACAAGGCAGTTGATGTACACTGGTGTGAATTCTAAAGGCTCTATGAGATCTTTGTAGGGATGAGCTGGGCCAGGTGCAGACCCTGAAACCTTTAAGTTGTTCTGTGGGGTCCTCATTTAGGGGAAATTCTTACAAAGGGCAGTGAATCTCCCTGGCTGCTCTGTGGTCTCCTGTGAGAATAACCTCGATTAATTTTTCCTTTTTTCTTGGAAAGGGTTCGGACTAAGCACTCTTACAGAACACAAACACATGTCTTGAAGATGGAGAAATTAACAAATGCATGGTGAAGCTACGCAGCACTATTCAGATGACAAGTTAAGCAAAAATACAGCAACATCTTTAGGGTTTAACATTTTTGTGCCGAATATAACTGCCAGGTAGAATGTTGCGCAATAACCTTTCCAGTAAGTGTTATCAGCTACTACTGAAGGCAGCCAGGACATTTGCTATGGTTCACACAGGCCTATCATAGCAGAAGTTCCAACAGTCTTTGCTAATGGCAGATACTTGTTGCTGTTTGCAAGCATCCCTGTCCTTCTGAAGCCCCTTTTTCTCCCACTCCAGTGTTGCAACCTCCATGTGGTCCTCTTACCAAGCCAAAGGGCACCGTCCGTGTCCAACTGCTTGGCTCCCAGGGGAGACGATCCAAAGACAGGGGCCTCATTGCCCACCTGCAAGGTACCATCTCGGTTCTCCCTGAAAAAGAGAAGGACACAGCAGCCTTAAACAAACAGTTGTTCTGCTCAGAAATCCAGGCACTGTCCTTACATAGTCACTGATGTTCACCTGTGTTTTTGTTGAGCCTTGTTGGTAAGTGAGGAAAATGAGGCTGCTCTGGAGAAATAGCCTTTCAGATGCTTCACCAAAGAACCTTGGACTGCAGATTACTAGCACTTTCTGCTGGGTATGCTCACTATCCACACTACCTGCTTTTTACCATTCTCTTTACCCAAGTTTATCACACTTGCCCTCATGATCACTGTAAAGTTTCCCCAGTAATTGAACCCACACGGTTGTGGAAACAGGTATGTGTGCTTTTCCGAACTCACATGCACAACCCCAGCCCCACTCTATCTCCCACAAAGTGCAAGCATGCATGGCCATGTCTGGTATTCTCCGAACCAACATCTCCTATTGCACGGTCTCCGTGGTGACATCTGTTGTGGGAAGCAGAAACTACAGAGACCGGTAATTCCACCTCAGTTCGCTCGCTAATACATGCATCATTGCGACACATGATCCTCAGTGACAACCTCATCACACTCATTTAAGGAGCACTGACACCGTGTCAGCCCAACTTTTCAAAGCGGTCATCACCACATGCTGTGTTGTTATCAAAAACACATCATTATCACTGGTATCCAAACCCGGGAAACCCCACTCCCCCACCTAATCCGCCACAACTTATGTATATAAATACACCAGCCCTAAACTGGAATGTAAACAGTTTCCATCCAAACATAGCTGAATTAACATTCCACATATATACACTAAGTGCAGGAGAACATGTCCGTCACAGCACGTGATCTCACCAACTCTTGTGGATCTGGGCCAAAGGTGTCCAAGACTACATTCAATTCACTCCAGCAGGGCATGTTATTAACACCACCTCAACACACACAAAGCTGACATGCCAACTTCATCCAGACCCCTCCGCGGTGCAATCCTGGAGGAAATTAAGGGACATCCAAGAAAGAATTAAAGGGAGCTGTGACCGGGTGGTGGTGGATGGGTCAGCAGCGGCCCACACTGGTAAGAGCGGTGAGGCAGGTGGGGGAGTCAACAGAAGTCATCGTCTGTCGACTCCCCCCGCCCCACTCCACCACGCCGCTCTTGCCTGCATGGGCCGCTACTTGCATGATATGTGTGTGTGTGTGAGAGAGAAAGTGATTGATTGATCTGGATCTTACAATCACACTCCCTTAGAGATCATAGTTGAATTTCCATCCTCAAGTTTGTTTCTTATGTTGTATTGAAGCAAATAATGAATGATAAATAATGTGTAAACCAGATCGCACAACTATTCGTGTGCATAGTGAAGTACTGCCGTTAGCATGTCCTTGCAGTGCAGTATCAAGCCAGGGTCTTGAAAAATTATTTACTGGTTTTTTAGTTGGATCATGCGTGGTGTGAGTTACTCATACTTACAGTGTGAAATCTTATTGGGCGCTGTATCACATACTACTGATAGAACGCAACCCTCACGCCTTTCCAAAGGAGCTGCTCTTGGAATTCTCCTAATTCCTCTATAGATATTTCCCTATTCTTACAATATGGGCTGCGTGAGGCACAGCAACAGCTTGTAGTGTGTGTTTTTGGTGTTCTCCTGTGTATCTTCACCTGAAAATATTCTAATGGAATTGCTAAATACATGAAAAGGCAGCGGGATTGCAAAATGCTTCTGTTGGCCAATTCTGAACATCTTCTCCACCTGACAGCGTATGTTTACTTGTTAATGGGGAGGGTGGAGGCTGGGTAGAGACCTGAGGCATAGCAAGATAGTACAGGAACCTAATTCAAGCAGTGAAAATGGACCTCATGCTCCATGTTCGAACAGTAAAAGACGAGTATGATTTGGGTGCAGTTGGCCCCTTCACACCCCTGGGACCAGTGCCACTGCACTCGCTATGATAATGATAGCTACACGCCTGTGAGACACTCTTTGTCAGTGGCCCACTGAAGACACACTCTACAACAGTGTTTGGTTATAGATTGCAAACACCACAAGGGCTTTCAAGACCTCTTTCAAATCACCAACACATCCACAGATGGGTTGTCTTATCCCAAGAATTCACTTACCTCTGGGCTTTGATCCGGACCCAATGGTTGGTGTTGACCCGAACTGAAGACCGAAGGATCACTGGCTTGGACCCAAGGTCATAGGTCATTTCCACAAAGCCATTGACCACAGCCAGGGCGATGTAGTCCGAGTGCTCCATGCCTTTTCCACTCCAGAGGATCAGGCCCTGCGTCGCTTCGGTCTTGATGCTCAGCTCGAACTGATTCACCTTCAGAGCCTTTTCACTAAGGGAAGGAAAGAAAGCACATGGCTCAGAAGTTTGGTGGAGGTGGGCTGAGCTCCCAGGGGCCAAACCACAGTGAGTCCACTATCTTAAAAACTAAGCGTTGGAGGTGAGGGTCTGGTTAACTCTACAAAGTATTCTGCAAGATGGTGGGACACACGAGGTTGATTTCATCTGTCTGATGGGATCGGACTGTCCGCACGGAACAATCAAATGCTTTAAACTGCACCTCTCAAAAAATCCTTGGACTGTCCCTACATTTCCTCTCAATGGTTTGGATCCAGAATTTAGCCCCATCCTCGATTGAAAGATTCCAAGGCATCGTGACACATTGTTTAATGATAGGTTACCCATTGTAAGGCGGGCGGGTGCTGGTGAAGGATGCTCACCAGCTGGACTACATTATGGAGCGGACTGGTAATTAACATTATTTTGTATTCATAACTTCTCCAATAATACCAAGCTATTAGCCCTTACCAGTGAAAATATGGAAAACGAGTGATTAGTTTACAAAAATAAAAAGTTGCTCCTAATGTTTCTGTGAAGGGAGGATCCATTTTTCCTTCAAACGCACAGCCTTGTGAGGGACTCTGGAGAACGTGGCTGAGGGGAGGGAGCAGAAGTATAGTACCAGGCACAACATTTTAGGTAAAAATCAGCGCCCAAGTAATGGCCTGTTTATTTTTTGTTATTAAATGACAAATCTTTTTTAGAAGTATTTATTTTCCCAACCAAATCATACAGAAATAGTTATAAAATATGCAGCAAATAGAAAAAATACTGTGCCACTTTACTTCTCTGCAATTATCGGTCTTCTTCGTAGAGGGGGGTGGGGGAGAGGGAGATACGTTATAGGGTAGGGAAAACCAAACCAGAGAGCGCTCTTGTACAGGCTCAGTACGTGGTATTGCAACACACATGAAATATATATCTATAATCCATGCCTGCCACTGTAAGCTTCTAACGTAAATAGCATGAAAGAGCATGGTCTGGTGCCCTTTCTTATCCTGAAGCTCCTACGACCCAGAGTGTACCCTCTGACAGGGAACTGGCAATGTTGCAAGGGCAAATGAAACTTATTTGCAAGTGGGTGCACATAACTTTAAAGAGTCGGTCATATTTCATCACTTGCATATACAAATAGAGTGTGTTCACATGGACACGCTCAGATGGGACACACCAACAAATAAACATACTCTGCCAGACTTTTTGTATTTCTAGAGGCCACCAATCCCTAAACTGTGTCCAAAGCCCTCCTCCCCCATGCCACACACGCACACAGTATATTAGCAGGTGATGGGGCATTCCGCTTCATCTGGACTGCTGTGCCCACATGAATTCCACCTACCTTTCATCTGAGGGTGGCTCCCTCCTGTATCATACTGACCCAAAGTCACTGCTATACTGCTTTAAAATGAAGACAGTGACCATCCTTTCCTGCTAATGATCAGCAGCATTCACTTTGGTCTTTGGCCATTTAGCGTGTGTCACTCAGTGAACAGACTAATGGAGTAGGTGGACCACAGCCGAAGTCTAGTTCAAAATAGGCACTGGCTCGGGAAACTTCTAAATCCCTCCCAAAAGGATTAGTACCCACACAAACACAGTGATGAGAGGATAGTTTAATTAGACATTCTTGGAAGGGTATGATATCATGATCATGACACCGATTCCCAATTAAAGGGCAGTTGATCCGAAGGAAGGATTTCAATAAAGATATGACCTGACCACGGTTCTATTTTTAGCAATTTTCCAGCCTGCTCTCGGTTTTGAAATTGGTGCCTTAGAAATAAAGAAAATGCTGACAGCTGATGGAACCACAGTGAGGCTACAAGACCACAATACCACAATACCACAAGACAGTGACCCGCTCTGTGAAAAGACTTACCTGCCATCCTCTGAGTCGTCCACAAAGTCAGGACTTAGAAGAGGAAAGAAAGCGGGCATGCATTGAGGATAGTTGCAGAAAGGAAGACGTTTCACACTGCCTTGCATGATATTATAGCTAAAGCAGGCACTCAAGTACTTGTGGCTCAGTTGTACCAATACCAAGTGATGAACTTTAAAAAATCAAGCATGTAATGCACACAAAGATTCTTTCGACTGTGTGCCACCCAAATCCAGACGCTAGAAACCCCACACTGAAGTTCATTGAGCCCCAAACTCGAAGTCCCCCAAACAAAGGCTTTTTTTCACACCCAAAATAAAACCTCGAAGTCTAAACTGTGACTGTGTGTCCTCTCTTCCAGCCCCCAAAATATAGACAACATTTCCAAGTACCTACAAACTCTGAGCCCCAATAAACTCAATGCCAAACCATGACAATGCACAGACACTAAGCCTATCTCGTGCTCCCCATAATACACAATCCAGGCACCACTAATTCTGCATTCCTCATCCTAAACTGGGTCTTTCAAAGTATTTTCCTTTAAATCTAAATGTGGCTCTGAGCTTCCATAATGCAAACGCTATATCTTAGCCATTAATATTGCACCAGCCCATAGCTTTGGGACCCACAAACCATTACAATAAGTTCCAACCACCCCACTTCTCCGCCTCCAACCCGGACCTTGAACCTCCCAAACTAAAATCAATGATTCTGACGGAGTCTCCCATACCATCACGTATTAGATGTCAAAGCCCACCCCTGAGTGTGACACAGCACCTAATTCCGAGTATCTCTGATTCTGTGCCGCAAGTCCTGCAACACACCCTTAATTCAAGCCTGTCGAACTCTGAATTTGAACCTAATATACATTAACCAATCAGCCCCAAATCTGGCTCTTACACTCTCAAAGAAAACTTGAAGCATCCCTTAAATGTTTTGCAAATGTGTACATTAGAACCTAAACATGTGTTATTTTCACATTTTTCTGCGCTACCACTTAGCCCCATGTATTTCTACCTATACGGAATGACTTTTCTCTCTGTGAGCCAAGCTATAACTTTAGAGGATTAGAAAGGAAGAGATTTCCACAATACACACAAAAGACTTAGATCTGAGGTGGGAAGGTAAGAGCAAGGCAGAACAAATTTGAAACATAAGACAGGGCAATTGTCTTTTTTGTCAGGACCCTAGTTTTATCATTCACTGGTTCTAGTCATATTCCAGGTCTGAGCTGATGCTGATGTGGTTGTACCTAAAGATACCCTTGAGGCATTTCAAACTCCTGCCGAATTATTCAGGCTCAAAGAGACAGACCTGTTCCATATTAGACCTTGTGATACGTAGTAGTATAGCTTAAGCTTTAAAGAGCCAGCCGCCAAAAAAAAAAAAAATAGCACCTCGCTCTCTTTAACCAAAGATGCTGCATCACCAACAATTGAGATTCTGCAATGCCCATTCAAATTTTTCAGGAGTCTTTCTTGTTTCCATGCAATTGACCAGGATGTATCCATGTAAAGATTTTGAGGTCTAAAATAGAGGTGCCTTGTCTGCTTTTTATTTCATTTACCACTTCTCTTCTGCTCCCTCCTTATGCAGTTAATGTTATGGCATCAACAATCAAAGCTATCCTTCTGTCTGTGTAAATTCCAGAATGAGCCTCGAAGCACTTTCACCCAAGAGTCAAACCAAACTGCAACACAAGTTCCATTCGAGTGCTCAATAGTAAATCAAAAGTTAAAACACTATAAGGAATATGCTACTTACCAGTATGCATCTGTTCTTGGCATAGAGAGCTGCAGAGTGGTACATTATGAATAGATCGCCATCTGGTGTTGGGCTCGGATGATTGCACTTTGTTTTTCTCTTGGAGAGTCTTTTGTCTCTTGGTGACTCCTCCCTTGGTTGGTAGTGCGCATGGGCATCGGCTCCATCCTTAGATTGTTTTGCCATAGTAGGGTTAGATGGAGTAGTATAGTAGAATACAGATAAGAGTGCCCATGTAAGTGTATCTAAATAAGATAATGTTGGAACAGACACAGGTTTCCGGGGAGGCTGGGAGGGCATGTACCACTCTGCAGCCCTCTATGCCAAGAACAGATGCATACTGGTAAGTAGCATATTCCGTTCGAGGCATATGGGCTGCAGATGGTACATTATGAATAGACTATATAGCAGTTCTCTCCCTAGCGGTGGTCACCCGTGTCTGTTGCAACTGTCTGAAACAATGTTTTTAATACTGCTTGTCCCACTCTAGCTTGTTGTGTTGTGTGCACATCTACACAATAGTGTTTTGTGAAGGTGTGCGGTGTAACCCAGGTAGCCGCTTTGCATATGTCATCTAGTGGAATGTTTCCCAGAAATGCCATAGATGCTCCTAGTTTACGTGTAGAGTGAGCTCTAGGAGGAACAGTTAATGTTCTCTTTGCCTTTAAGTAGCATATTTGAATGCATTTTACAATCCATCTGGCAATGCCCGCTTTGGAGATGGGATTGCCTTTATGTGTGGGAGAAAACGCAACAAATAGCTGTTTTGTCTTTCTGAAAGTTTGTGTTCTTTCTATGTAGTACAATATGGCCCTTCTAACATCCAGTGTATGTAGGGCTCTTTCAGCTACTGTTTGTGGTTTTGGAAAGAAAACCGGTAATTCCACTGACTGATTGATGTGGAATGCTGAAATAACCTTCGGTAAGAATTTTGGGTTTGTTCTAAGAACCACTTTATTTTGGTGTAGCTGCATAAATGGTTCTTGAATCGTAAAAGCCTGCAGTTCACTTACTCTTCTAAGTGACATGATAGCTATGAGGAAGGCTACCTTCCATGTGAGGAATTGTATTTCACACCTATGCATAGGTTCAAATGGTGGCCCCATTAGTCTGGTAAGCACTATGTTGAGATTCCAGACTGGGGAAGGTGGTCTTCTTGGTGGAATGACTCTTTTGAGTCCTTCCATGAAAGCTTTAATTGCTGGTACTTTGAACAATGACAGATGTTGTCTGTTTTGTAGGTATGCTGCTATGGCTGCTAGATGAACTCTGATAGAGGTATATGCTAGGTTACATTGCTGTAAGTGTAACAAATAGCAAATGATTTGTTTAGTAGATGCGTCCAGAGGGTTGATGTGCTTACTGTTACAGTGTATAGCAAACCTCTTCCATTTTGCTGCATAGCATGCTCTGGTGGTAGGACGTCTTGCTTGTTTAATGATCTCCATGCATTCTGGTGGTAAATCTAAATACCCAAACTCTATGACTTCAGGAGCCAGATCGCTAGGTTCAGTTGTTTGGGATCTGGGTGCATTATTTCTCCATGGTTCTGTGTAAGATGCATGGGTAATAACCTTAGCTTTTGATGTGGTACTTGTGAGAGTTGTAGCAGCGTGGTGAACCACGGCTGTCTTGCCCACGTGGGTGCCACTAGTATCATTGTCATTGAATGTTGCTGCAGTTTCCGAACCAGTAATGGAATTAGTGGTAGAGGAGGGAACGCGTACGCAAATCTGTTGGACCAGTTTATCCACAGTGCATTGCCCTGGGACCTTTTGTGTGGGTACCTGGATGCGAATTCTTTGCATTTTGCGTTCTGATGATTGGCAAACAGATCTATCTCTGGTTGCCCCCATTTTTGGAAGAATGGCTGTAGTATTTGGTCGTGCAGCTCCCATTCGTGCACTTGTTCTGACTGTCTGCTTAGGATGTCTGCTATCTGATTTTGAACTCCTGGTAGGTGTTCCGCTAACAGGTAGATCTTTTGAGGAATGGCTCATCTCCATATGTCCTGTGCTAGTCTGGACAGTTGGAGAGAGTGTGTCCCCCCCTGTTTTTGAATATAATACATTGCAGTCATGTTGTCTGTTCTGATCAGGACTGCTTTGCCTGTTATTTGCATTTGGAAGGCTTTTAGTGCTAGAAATATTGCTAATAGTTCTAGGTAGTTGATGTGCAGTTTCTTTTGCTGCACACTCCACTTCCCCTGTACTGTGTATCTGTCCATATGCGCTCCCCATCCGGAGAGCGATGCGTCCGCTGTTATTATTACTTGTGGAATTGGCTCTAGGAACGACCGTCCCTTGGAAATGTTTTCTGTGTTCCACCACTTCAGAGAGCGATGCGTCCGGTCGTCCACCAACACCAGGTCTGTAATCTGCCCTTGAGCCTGATTCCACTGTGTCGCTAGACACTCTTGTAGTGGGCGCATTTGTAGTCTGGCATGTGGTATTAGCAGTATGCAGGAGGACATCATGCCTAATAGTTGCATAAACACTCGTGCTGGTAGTGAGTGTTGTGGTTGAAATCTTTGTATTAACCCGACCATTGTCTGTACTCTGACTGGGTTGGGGTATGCTATTGCCTTTTCTGTGTCTACTGTAGCCCCCAGGTATTGCTGAATCTGGTTTGGTTGCAGGTGTGATTTTTTGTAGTTCACCGTGAACCCTAGGTGGTGCAGCAATTGAATTGTCTTCTGTGTGTTGTGAAGACATTCTTCCTTTGACTTGGCCTTTATTAGCCAATCGTCCAAGTATGGGAAGACATGTATTTGTTGTCTTCTTAGGTGTGCTGCCACCACAGCTAGGCATTTTGTGAAAACTCTCGGTGCTGTTGTGACACCGAATGGAAGGACTTTGAACTGATAGTGTTGTCCTTCTAACACAAACCTTAGGTATTTTCTGTGGGCTTTGTGAATTGGGATATGAAAGTAAGCGTCTTTTAGATCCAGTGTAGAAAGAAAGTCTCCTTTCTTCAGTAAAGGGAGTACTTGTTGGAGCGTGACCATGTGGAAGTGCTCCGAATTTATGTAAGCATTGAGAGGTCTGAGGTCTAATATTGGTCTTAGGGACCCGTCCTTTTTGGGGATCAGGAAGTATAGAGAGTATACTCCTGTGCCCTGTTGATCTTTTGGGACCTTCTCTATTGCATGCTTTTGTAGAAGTGCTAGCACTTCTTCTCTTAACAATGTCAGATGATCCTGACTCATTGGACGCTGTTTGGGGGGGATGTTTGGCGGGGTATCTGTGAGTTCTAGGCAATAACCATGTTGGATAATTTGTCTCACCCACTTGTCTGACGTGATGTTTTCCCAGACAGGTAGGAACTGTGATAGACGTCCCCCGACCGGTGTTATGTGGTCTGGGGGGAGTTCTATGAAGTCACTGTTTTGGTGTTGAGGCGTTGCGGTTATTATTATTTCCGCGGCCTCTTCCCTTATTGTTGTTACCTCTGTAACTGCCTCTTGAATTACCTCTGGGTGATGTAGGTGTGAAAGATGTGGATTGCTGAATCGTTCCTGTATTCTTTGAGCCCCCTCTATAGGTGGATCTACGAAAGGAACCTCTGTGTGTTGGCTGTTGCAATGCTCCCATTGACTTAGCCGTTTCCGTATCTTTCTTCATTTTCTCTAATGTCTCGTCTGTGCTTGACCCAAACAATGTCTTCTGATCAAATGGTTTGTTCAGTAGGGCTGTTTGTACCTCTTGTTTGAATCCTGAGATTCTAAGTCATGCGTGCCTTCTTAGCATGATACTAGTGTTAATAGACCTTGCTGCAGTGTCTGCTGCGTCTAATGCACACTTAATGGAAGTATTTGTTATTATTTTACCTTCCTGTATTAATTGGTCTGCCTTCTTCTGATGTTCCTTTGGGAGATGTGTAAGAAGTTTTTCTAGCTCATCGTAATGTGCCCTGTCATAACGTGCGAGTAGTGCTTGTGTATTGGCTATACGCCAGCTATTCGCTGCCTGTGATGCTACTCTTTTACCTGATGCATCTATTAACTTTGACTCTTTATCTGGTGGGGGAGCCTCTCCTGTAGATAACGAGTTTGCTCTCTTACGAGCGTTTGAGACCACCAGCGAGTCTAGCGGTACATGCCCTCTAATAAATATTGGGTCCTTTGGAGCCGCTTTGTATTTTTTATCAATTCTTGGGTTTAACACCCTGGCTCTCACTGGGTTTTCGAATATCTCATCTGTGTGAGTAAGAAGACCCTTCAACATAGGGAGAGTACCTGATGTTCTCTGTGCATTAGGTAGAGTCTCTAACAAGAAATCCTCTATTTGAGGTTCTGTATGTATATCTACTTTATGGTATTTCGCTGCCCTATTAATGAGCTGCACAAAACCTGTGTTATCATCAGGTGGTGAAGGCTTTGAGGGATATAGCTCTGGGTCGTTGTCTTCATCTGACCCTACATCATAATTTTCCCATGGATCCTCCTCATCTGGGATAGTTTCGTCATCCCCTTGAGGTTCTCCCTCCCCCAGATCACTGTCTACATCTGACTGAGGTGTAGCTGGTCTTGGTGTGGAAGGTGTAGGAATATTTGGCCTATTGTGAGGAATAGGAGAAGAGGGTGTTAGTCTAGGACGAGGAGAAGCAGGAGGAGTTATATTCGTCCCCATTGTTCTCTTTTTTGAAGGAAGAGGTTTATCTTCTGACTGTTCACTCTTTCTCTTCTTTGTGACCACCTTCCCAGTTTGTGGATCAATAAACAAGATCTTTTGTTTGGGATCTGTCTGTTGCTCCTGAATCGGTACCGAGGGTCCTGGTTCCGAGAGGTGCTTTTGTTTTCGATCGTCAGATCTTGTTGTTTTCGAAACCGAATGTTTGCTCGATTCCGACTTTCTTGGTATCGAGTGTCTCTTGGGCGATAAGTCATATTTATGTTTCGACATGGAATGTTTCGATCCCGAGCTGTCCCTTGTATGTAGCCTCGGTGCCGAAGTCGATGTCGCCCTTTTCTCGGATCCGACATGGTGGGAGTCCGAGTGTTTCGGTTTCAGTTTCGGTTTCGTTGCCGGGCCCGAAGGCGGGGCGTCGGAAACTTTTTTCAGCGGTTTGACCGGGCCCGAGGGCGGGGTCGTTACCGCACGGGGTCGGTTTTTCGGTAAGGGGACGTCGTCACTCACGGTTTGTAGCTCGATGAGTTCTTCAGCCTCCGACTGGTCCCCTTCCGACCCCGACTGGTCCTCTTCTTCCTCGATTTGTTCGTCTCCGAACAGCTCCGGGATCGCTTCTGCCTGCATTCTGGAAACCTCGTGTCTTCGAGCTCGACGATTTCTAATCGTTAGCTTGGAGGAGAATGCTGCGCAGGCTTCGCAGTCCCTGGATTCGTGTTCAGGCGATAGACAGAGGTTGCACACCTCGTGTAGGTCCTTGTGTGGGAACTTAGCACCACACGTTGGACATTTTTTGAATGGAGTCCTTTCCATGGACTCCGGGCTTGACTGCGTCGAGAAAGGCCTCCTGTTCTTCGACGTAGTTCCAAGTTTTTCTCTTCTATTTTGAATTTGTAACGCGTCGGAATGGAAATGAACGCGTTCGAATAACAATACCGTCGAATTGGAAAGGGAATACGCGCCGAAAATCACTTTCTTGCGAAGTTGATCTGGAGCGTCTCGATCTTCATCCGAACCCGATGGCGGAAAAAAACAATCTAAGGATGGAGCCGATGCCCATGCGCACTACCAACCAAGGGAGGAGTCACCAAGAGACAAAAGACTCTCCAAGAGAAAAACAAAGTGCAATCATCCGAGCCCAACACCAGATGGCGATCTATTCATAATGTACCATCTGCAGCCTATATGCCTCGAACATAATTTACCCAGCTTAGTTTTCAATTGAACTAATGTATTGACGTCCTGAACAATCCTTCCAGATAGTTTCTTTGAAGGAATAGAGGGAAGTGACTGGTCTGTTTCATATAAAAACTTCCCCTTCTAAACAATAAAGGATGTGAGTGGGGAAAGCAGAGGGTCTCATCAGGGTCGGATTGGCCGATAGGGCAATCTGGCAGTTTCAGAAGGCCTGGTCTGACTGGTTAGTGTGTGGGCTGGTTTTTGGCTCTTTCTGGGCCTGTTTTATGGTCTGGTGGGGGGCCTGCTTTTACCATTGTTTTGCCCGATACACCTGCAGCAATCACAAACACATGCAGTTTCCCATACCTTGCCAAATACCTATTTAGCATGTCTTGACAATTCAAAACTGCCCCAATTTGTAAACATGTACCCTTTTTTAGATATCGGATTCCCTAATGAGGGCAGATTTTATTTTTATTCCCGGCCCTACTTTGTCATAATTGGAACCTGAATCTCATTAAATGCTCAATGGTGTGAGCACAGTGCTCTTTGGTCACTGCAATGGGCAGTTTGTTTTGCAGCCATATAGCAAAAGGGAGTTAGATTGTCATTAATATATTGGATGGAACGACAAACGGGTTCCCTCTGCATAAAATAATGCAACAGCACAGACTCCAGAGGAAAAAATGGAACTTTATAGACCTACATAACATTTTGCCTAAAGTAATAATAGATAACAAGACTGTTTTTTTCATTAAAACATGAGGCAATAGAAACAAAACTGCACCAAGAACTCCCTGGTATTGCTAACCAACCACTGGAATAAAAAGCAAACCAAATCCTGCTAGTCAACGCACGTTGCTATGGGAGACTATTTCCTTCCTTGGTGGCTTTCTTTTCTATCTATTGTAAATGCCATTGATTCAAGGAAGACTGAGACATCTTCCTGGGTTGGTGTTGTGGCTTGTTAGGTATCCATGGAACCTACATAAGCAAGCCAGAAAAGAACAGGTCTGAATGTTACAACTTCCCAACGCCCGCCCGAGCAGAGGAAACACTTTGCAAAATGAGAATGCTATCTCCTGCCTCCTTTAAGAAAAAAGTGAACTTAAAGTTTTGTTTGAAACTAATAACTATCACGTGAGAAAGAGAAGATGTCACCTCTGCAATGCTCGTTCCCAGTAGAACTCAGTCAAGGACCCAGCCCTACCTCACTGTTGTCCAGTCACATGCAGTACAAGGCAGTCTTCCAATGTGTGCACATTTGCTGGTGACATGCTGGGGTGAAGTGCAGAGATGAGAGGAGTGTCTGCTCTCCTTGACACAGGGAACAGTTCAGTCATTCATGAGTACGAAAGCCATCTGTAAGCTTCTGTCCAGAATGTTTTGCAAGACTTGTGTTGATGGTCCCTCTGTCTCCCATACACAGGCTCGGTCACATGCAAAGGAGCTCACCAGTTCTGGTTTACATGCAGTAAGAAGGGGCCTTCCTAGCTCACAAGCAGCAGATCTCACCCCTTCTTTCTTCCGTGTAATGGGGCAAGCACATTGTGGCTTGCATGCATGGGAGTGGCCTCTTCTTGCTCGTGTGGAGTGGGACTGGCCCTTCTTGCTTGCATTCATATGGGCTGGCCCCCTTCTTGCTTGCATTCAGATGGGCTGGCCCCCTTCTAGCTTGCATTCAGATGGGCTGGCCCCCTTCTTGCTTGCATTCAGATGGGCTGGCCCCCTTCTTGCTTGCATTCAGATGGGCTGGCCCCCTTCTAGCTTGCATTCAGATGGGCTGGCCCCCTTCTTGCTTGCATTCAGATGGGCTGGCCCCCTTCTAGCTTGCATTCAGATGGGCTGGCCCCCTTCTTGCTTGCATTCAGATGGGCTGGCCCCCTTCTAGCTTGCATTCAGATGGGCTGGCCCCCTTCTAGCTTGCATTCAGATGGGCTGGCCCCCTTCTCGCTTGCATTCAGATGGGCTGTCCCCTTTTAGCTCACATGCTGCAAATCTGCCCCCTTCTTGCTCACATGCAGCGTGCCTGCCCTGTGCTCGCTTGCGAGCCTCGAACTGGCCCCTGCTGTGTTAAAGGTAGCAGGGCTAGCCCTAAAAGCTCATATAAAGGGGACCTTCCTGTACCAGGGTGCTGACTCTTCTACATCACATACCGGGACCATTCTGGCTCTCATACATGGGGCTGTCCCTCGTCTGGCTCACATACAACGTAGCAGCCATCTTTTCTGGCTCATATACAGTAAAGCTTCACCCTTTTTGGCTCATAGACAGTTTCACCGCCCCTCTGGCTTCTATACTATTGTACTGATCCTTCTGACTTCTATAAATAGGGCCTGTCTGCCTTCAGTTGCTAAATGTCAAAGCAGCTTGATGTAGAAAGTAAATGCCATTTAACGAACCATAAGGAAAACATTAAACTATGTAACCCAAATTGCTGTGAACATGTTAAATGCATAAGGCAGTGAAGCTGCTGGGTGTAGGATGACCACCTACTTCTAGGTCATTAAGGACACCGTTTCCACTTTGTGATTGCCTAATGCATCCTGGGTGTTGTAGTCTTGTTTTGCCTTCATAGAACTAATTAGACTAACACACATGAAATCAATGATTTGTAGATGAAATGTTCAGGGCTGGAGACAGTGTCCATAATGACCCTAGTTGGGGAACTCCACAGAATGAACGCTGCATGTCAAATGGTGCAAGCATCCTAAACCCAATTCTAGCAGCGGCTGAGCCCACGACCAACCAGAGCCGAAATATAGATTTGGGAGGTCCAGCCAGTTCTGTTCATGCACAGAACTCACTGCTGAGGGACAGGCAGTGACAACGTGATGTGGGAATGGTCAGTGGATTCTCTCATTAGCCTATTCCACACTGGATGCTTTACAAAACTGATATTGCTCTGAATATTAAATCCGCAGTTTGTGAGGCAAGCAGACTGTTGAGTTGAAAGGTCACTCCAGATTCTATTGGATGTGCAACTGGTGATGGGAGATTCCCCAGAACAGGCATCCTTGAAGGCAAAGGCTCATGAAGGCGCTTGATGTATATGTCTATTACTAAGGACAGAACAGGGCCCTGGATGTGAAAGGAAGGGTCTATCGAGACTATGAGGCATCGACTGGAGGTGAAGCACATAATGCTAGACATAGGACTGCAATTAGGGTCACTGTTATCTGTTATATGATGATTGATACAGGTCCTTCTTTTGTACACCGAGTCAGTGATGCACATTTCTCTTGGTTCAGAAGGGGGGGGGGGGGGGGGGGGGGGCTGTCACCCCGCGAAAAGGCCGTTAAGGAGTACTTAACTGGCTCTTAAGATTAGAAGCCTGTATCTGAGGTCCCTACTAGCACTTGTCTGCTTGCAGATATGTAGTCGGCTATGGAAAACGCAATCAGAAGAACCTGTCTCTGTTGGATATGGGATCGGCTATGGAAAATGCAATCAGAAGTACCCGTCTCTGTTGGATATGGGATCGGCTATGGAAAACGCAATCAGAAGTACCCGTCTCTGTTGGATATGGGATTGGCTAAGGAAAACACAATCAGCAGTACCTGTCTCTGTTGGATATGGGATCGGCTAAGGAAAACGCAATCGGCAGTACTCGTCTGTTGGATATGGGATCAGCTATGGAAAACTCAATCAGCAGTACCCATCTCTGTTGGATCTAGAAGTTGGACATGCCCAGACTGTGAGAGGTGATGATGAGAGGGGATAAAGGTCAGGAAGTGGATGATGTATTTTGGCTCCATAAGAAGCTGGACTCTTTGAGGGCTCCATTCAGGTATAAGTTTGGATGATCCGGGACATGCTGGGGATGTTATTGGTAAGGAAAAGGTGGGTTAGATTTGGTTTTCGTCAATGTGTGTTAATATCATGTAGTGATTGACTGGCAGAGCAACAGACGCTGCTCTGCCTAGGCACGGTAATGGCTCAAAATGGTTATGGGTGATCTACTTACTCTGGAATTTCATTAGTCAGTTGGCTTGAAAACAAGGAAATAAATACGTGAAACACTGACAATAAACGTGGAACATGAGCTGCAGAAACACACAGAAAAGACAGACTATGATCAAAGAAACACAGCAAGGTCGGACCGACTGCAGGATGAATATGAAAACCAGAAACACCAGAGGCAATAGCCGACTATTATGAGAGTAAGGATGACACAAAAACAAAAGACACAGAGACAGACTTCAGCTTCTGAACATGGTCAACAACCATCAAACATGCGATTTTGTTCAGACACACAAATACAGAAAACAGACTGTACTTAACAAACAATTGTGTCACAGTGGCATACAAAAGACACATGGTGAAAGAAAAATATAAGGGACTGAACAAATAAGAAATTTAGATTAACATGAGGACCCATATTACACACAGTGAACTGATACATAAACGTTTGTGCCAGTAGCTTAAAAGAGAGACAGGCAGTCTGGGCTTTAGCATCCCTCCTTTGTGTGGTAACTTGACACTCAAATTACAGACTGGATAAGCAGAAACAAGAAAGCTTGGCAAATGCTCGAAAAGTACTTCCAAATATATTGATGCACTCGAGCAGTGGACCCTAGCCGTAAATGACAAATAGAAAAAAACAACTAGGCAGAACAAAACCTAAGTGGATTGATTTATCTGAAATGCATATCAGTGCCTAACTCTTTGGCCCCATCTCTTTTTGTGATTATTGTGACTTTTTGTCTGTTTTTGGTGGCAGCGATATTTGTTTATTGTTTAACATGTTGTGTTGTTGGTCTTCACTGTAATAGAGTTCTCGTCAGCATCAATTTTAACATTTCCCATTTGTGGACTCTACAGGGAAAGCAGCCTCATCTTGTCCTCAACCCTTACAGAGCTTTGGTGACCCAGCAGTGGATGGCAGGTGGGAGAGATGAAGCGGACCACTGGCATCTGCATGCGTCTGCAGTCATGAAAGGACAGCAGCGAGTGGATCTCACTGAAGCAGCTCTGTTCAAAACCCCTAATGTGAGGGTAATGCCACAAAGCGTAAAGCATTAACTTCTAACTAATTCAGGTTTATTTTGTTGCAATTTTAGGCGGTAACAGATTTCATAACACCCACGTAATTTCAGGTGGTAATTGTGCCCCCAAGAAATACTTTGGATTGAGTATCCTCCTTGTATGCAATTAGCGCACCACACTGAGTTATGGAGCTCGGAATGGGGCAAAATGCTGTAAAATGATAGTTTGCAAACTTGGAAGGTATGGTATTTGCCCGCACGCTCTAACCACAGCAGTTATATATAATCCCAATTTGACGGCAAACAGGAGTTTGCACTAAAATCAGAATTTGGAGGGGATTAGGAACCCGGTCTTTAGTAATAATGATGATAAGGAATATCCGTAGTTTTCACCATTTGTCACAAATAAAACTGCATGTGTTTTTCCATGATCATAAGGCCTGACAAAAAAGTTAAAAGGCTGACTCAAACAACCTTTAGTACAGTCTGGAAAGATTCAAATCAATTTTCATGAGAGTCCATATAGACTCGATATGCAGAACACTGCCGTAGACATGCTAAGGCGGGCACAGGTTCTCCTGCATGCTCAAGGAGGTCTCAGTCTCAAATATTCATTCCACCAAAAGAAATAACCATCTGTACGCCAAATGGGAGGAACTTAACAGTGTCTGAAATCAGACTGATCCATGGTGAGCAGGAGCTTTGATCAAAGATAAGCCATTACCCCAAACATGGTAAAACCTGCCCACCATGATGCAAACTGAGCTTTCGGTAGGAGCAATAGAAAGCATGCTACGGTTATGTGGTCAATACCACCTTCCGCACAGACAGGGTGCCACATAATATCTGCTCCAGGGGTTTCTTCACACGGACTTGCTTTGCCATACATTTTTGCACTCGACACATATCTAGATCCTCTGCTATGATCACACGTGCACTGCAGTTTTGGCTATTTTGGACAAATAAGAGTACCCATAGGCCGATAGCGTTCGGTAGAATCACACGATAGCCTGGCATACAGCGAAACAGCAGCTTAGGAGAGATGCCTTTGGCAAGGGAAAGGAAAGGCGTGCGAATTCTGGGACCTCAAAATGCTCTCAGAGGCTAAAACAGGACAGGGTGTGGGCCTAGAGGAAATGGCCATGGACTTAGCGCGACAGGCAGGAAATTGAGAGGAAGTGACCATCTAGACAAAAACAACCACTAGTTTCCTACGCACTGCAGAGCTTTAATCACGGAGAGAATAATATGGAAATCTGTGCAGAAGAACTTCAGGTCAAATACTGCACTTGTCAGCCTGGCAAAATACCGACGGGCTAAGTCTACGAATGGAGGTTACATCGTGCTTATGTTTGCAGAGACTCCATTCCAGCCGTGAAAGATATGCCACTGGGCGGGATTGTTTTAGTTACTTTGTATTGTTTAAATTCGTTCTAAAAATGATAAATATGCAATTCAAAAATACCACCCCTGGGTGTTTTTTTGCTGCCACTCACCAGCCAGGTGGTAACCCTAACAAAGTAGGAGATAGTAGGTGTCAGGAGAAATTATGCTTAAAACTACTGGACATTTTCTGACAGAGATGGGGCAGCAAAAGCACACTAGTCAAAGATAAACAAGGAGATGTTCTATGTGTTAAATCCAGGAACCTGACAAAGGCAACGTACTCCACGGTCGGCGCGAAATGCATGCCATCATCCTGTGTGTTGCACTGCGTAGCTGCAAGGCTCAGGTGGGTCAGTTACAGTCTGAGGTTTCACAAAGCCTTCTTTTGCTCACTGAGCAATGACATGCGAAAAGCCCGGTATTTTAAGCGTTTTTGTTGGATGCACAGATTATAAATCAATATGTTCAATGGAACATACTGTGGAGTACATGGTAGGACAGTTGGTGATGAGAAAAAGCTACATTTCAGACAAAGAATGACATGTGGGTCCGTTTGCTCTCTGTTTGATCTAAGTGGATCTAAACTGACTGGTAGGAGGAAGGATGATTTGGATTATTTTCTAATTCACTTGCGTCATTTTCAAGTCTCTGTATTGTTTTTTATTATGTTTACTCGAAGTACAAAAACAGCAAAGAGGATGTGAGGTCCCAAGTTTTATGACCTCACTATTACAGGCGGCAGTTAAGATTCCTACCAGAAAGTTTTGGCTGGCAAGTCTTTTGCATTAAACGTTCCATCCTATTGCAGGGAAACAAGGGAGGTGTGTGTGTGTGTGTGTGTGTGGGGGGGAAGGGGGGAGCAAAGAAGGAGGTGGAACCTGGCTTACCTTTTCGTTACTGCGTTGTGATATTCCATGTAGGTTCGGCCGTCAAATGCAATGGCTTCTGAATCCCCTGCCGACTTCTCAATGACCACTGGAGGTGTTAAAAAGCAGCCAGTCAAATCTTTTAACATAGCATTTTTTAAACACCCAAAAGGAACTTTCAAAAGACAGATGCTTATCCCACGAGATCAAACTGTATAACAGATCCAAGAATTTTTCAAAAGTATTCCTTCTCCCGTGTATTGATCAATTCACCAGAATTAAAAACGTTCCCTCAACACCAACCCAACAGTGAGCAATTGCAACAGATTACCAAAGTTCAATACATTTCCCCCTCCCTACCCTCCAAACCCAGGACTGGACATCAACCCTCCCATGATCAAAAGTCAGTCTGTAGTGTCCGGCGTGTCCCCATTACCCTTCTGTCTGGAATGCTGGGAGTGAATTCCTGTAATAGAATGATGGTGTGTGGTCAAGAGTGAAAACGAGCCGATGGGGACAGTTGGAGGGAGGATGGAGCACGGAAGTTGCTGTACCTAAAGGCCTAACATGAAATAAATAACCTACCTACTACCTGTGTAAAAAATGCAGCAAGACTCCGGTGGCAGTTGGGAGCAATGTTTGTCAGGGTAGGAGGACTTTGCGAGAAGGAAGATGGCCCTGTGACCATGGATGACTAGTTTGGTGGCGCCCACCCTCAAAATCCACCCGCAACTGGCATCGGCTCAATCGGCTAGGCAGGTAGGGTTTGATGTAGCTCTAGTGAATTTTAAAGGCGGGCACATTTTTACCTGTTAATATGGTCTGATGTCATTGCTGTATTGCTGGACTGTTCTAGTGTTGATAGGTGGATGTCTAGGGGTATTGTGTATGAGTGTAGTTATGATAACAGGTGAGGACAGGTCTTGTGCTAGAGTAATTATGGTATTTTTTATGTTATGCAGATTTGTAGAGTTTATCACCCGGGGGTATCCTGGAGCTGAGCAGTGGTGTCTAGCCACACCTGGGGCCTAATGGGACTACCCAAAAAGCCAGGTGATCAGCTTCTTGCAGAGTTAAATAAATGAGGATGAGGCTCTTATGTGTAGCAACAGGTTTCATGCTTTAGGAGAGATGTATGAGACGGTTGACTGCCAGATCCGTTTTTCCGTATACGTGGAATTTGTGCAAGGAGAAGTCTGGATGAGCAGAGGTATCTGGAAGGTTTGTGAAAGCAAAGGGGATTGTTGTGGTATGCTGGGCCAGTGTTATGTAGTGCCTTGAAAATGTGGGTGAAGAGCTTGAATTGCACTCATTTGTGAACGGGGTGCCATCAGTCGATCTCCTTCAGGTATGGTGTGATTTGTGTGCAGTGTGGGAGGTTGAGAGTAATTCTGGCTGCTGAGTTCTGAATGGTCTGCAGCCTTCTGGAGAGTTTTTTGTTGATCCCAGCATAGAGGGTGTTCCCATTGTCTAGGTTTCTTGTGAGGTGTGTGTGTGGCGGTTTTATGGGTGCTGATTGGGAGCCATTTGAAAATCTTCCTCAGCATCTTCAGAGTACGGAAGCATGAGGATGTAGCAGCTTTGATTTGGGTGGTCATGTAGAGTCTGTTGTCGATGATGATCCCAAGGCTCTTGGTGTGGGAGGGTGTCAGTTCTCGCTCTGCTGGCCACCAGGTGGATTCCCACGGTGATGTGCTTTTCCCACAGATCACAATTTCGGTCTTGTTGGAGATCATCTTTAGGCAGTTGTTCTACATTCAGTGTGTGATTTCAGTCACCCGGGCATTGAACTTGATCCGGGTACAGGGAGTCCGTTTGTGAGCGAGAGAATGAGTTGTGTGTTGTCAGCATAAGGGAGGACATCGATGTCTTGAGAGCGAATGATGCTGGCTAGTGGGATCATCTATGCGGTGAAGAGGGTCGGGCTCAGGGAGAATCCTTGATGAACTGTGCAGATGACGTCACGGGCGTCTGATGTGTGCGATGCTAGGTCAACTGACTGGGCTCTTCCAGGCAAGAAGGAGCAGATCCATTGGAAAATGTGTCCTTGAATTCCAATGTTGTGTAGGCATTGGATGAGGATGGGGTGGGAGATTGTGTCAAACACTGTGGAGAGGTCCCAGAGTATTAGGGCTGCCGTATCTCTGCTGTCCAGTGTCATGCAGAGGTCATCTTTGGTGGTGATGATGCCGATTTCAGTGCTTGGTTGGGTCTGAAACCAGACTGAGTGGTGTTGAGGAGTTGGTGGTTGTTGAGGTGTTCTGTGAGGTGTCTGTTGATGATTTTCTCTAAGACCTTTGCCAGGAATGGTAGCAGGGAAATTGGTCTGTAGTTGGCAAGCTTTGAAGGGTTCACAGAGGGTTTCTTCAGCAAAGGGAGGACAGCTGCGCTTTTCCAAGCATCTGGAAAGGTCATGGAAGAGGTGGAAGCATTCAGAATAGGTGTGAGCAAGCTACCTATGAGTTGCAGTCCTTTTGAGTAGGTGTGGTGGGTGCAGTGGTCTGATGGGTCCCCTGAGTGGATAGACTTCATTGTGGTAGCAGTTTCCCATGGGGTGAGGACGGGCCATGGGGCAAGCATCGTATTTTTGGATAAGATTGGGAGGTGTTTGGGAAGGTCTGACAGGTCTGGTTGCAAGTTGAAATTGCTGTACATGGAGGTGATTTTTTTGCTGAAGATTAGAGAGAGAATGTTGCGAAGGGGATGGCAAAGATTTATTACCTTCTGTTGGTGCTGGCATTGATGTGGTCTGCCAAAGCAGCGTGTTTGGTGGTACGGATCATTTGATGGTAGCGTCTTAGGGCTGGTTTGGATGTGCTCTTGTCTGCATTGTCCTGGGTCATTCTCCATTTGTGCTCCAGTTGTGTGCAGTGGCATTTCAACAGCCTATGTTCTTCCGGGTACCAACTGGTCTTGGGTCTGAATCTTGTTGTATTCCTCTGTTTGGGAAGGGGGGGGGGGGGAATCGGTGTAGGGGGTGATGAAATTGTTGATGGCTTTGGATAGGCTATTGCTGTGTTCGGGGTATGGTAAAGTGAAGTTAGGGTTGAGGTGACATGGATTGACTTTCCATTTGTGTTTTGTTTTGTAGCCTATGGGATGATGGGGAAGCTGGTACGTTATGTTTCCTTGGCTGCCGCATGATTGTGCGTCTGTGACTACTTGTTCTTCATGAGTACATTTTGTGAGGCGTCATTATGAGTATGTGGACCTGCCGAGGAGGTCACAAGACGTTTATATTTTGGACCATTTTGCACTGGTAATCACAACCTACTTTGTGTTGTGTTTCTTAAACATGAGGTGTGGAGAGCTTAATGACTTGCCCGGTTGCAGTCCTTTTGTGACTGATTTTTGCTGTGTCTGTGTGGGTACTGGAGAGTTAAATAGGTTGTATATGGGTGAATGCTTAAGTTAGACATGTTGAAGATTTATTGTGAATGATTGTCCTTGTACTTTACATTCAAGGGATTGGCTGTTCATTATTGTATTTTTTTTATAAGAAAGGGAGGTTGTAGTATCCTGCGAGTCCCCATTACCTGCATGTCTGAGCTGGTGTCTGGAATGCTGAGAGTGAATGATGTACTAAAATGTTGGTATGTGGTCTGGAGTGGAGGCTAGTAGAGAGTTACAGCTGAAGGGAGGATGAAGCTGACAGGAACTACCTGCTGAGGCTGTAATCTAGGGGCTTAACATGAAAAAAGAACTGACCTCCCGCTTGAATGGCGTGAGACTCTTGTATGAAGACCCTGTTATCCACACTCACCACAGTTCCAATGCAGAACGAGCATCAATGCACTGCCATGCACCACGTCCTTACCTTTCTCACAGTGTGCCCCTGAAAATCCCCTATGGCAAACGCACTCGTAACTCTCCATCTTCGGGTGGCAACTGCCGCTGTTCTGACATGGGTGGGGGGTTCGAGTGCATGGATGGGAGCGGTAAGGTGAAATCTCTATTGCTTGTCGGATGTTCTCTTCCTTTAATATGGAGATCCCTTTGATTGTGATCTGGGGAAAAAGAAAGAAAGTATGAAATTGGGACTAAGAGGCATCAGACAGCAGACAGACAATAAGGGCCTTCAGAAAAATAGACCCCCTCTGACAGAATTAATATGATGGAGATAAGCCCCTGGTCCAAAGAACAAGGTACAGGACAGAGACACTTCCACAATTCAAAGGTTTATCCTTCAAAAGTCAGTTGCACCAACAAAGAGTCTGCAAGAGGGACAGGGGCCTTTAGAACGTTAATCTATTGAATGGAGGCAGCAAAGAGGCTAGATCATTTTCCTTGACAAGAGATGGAGCACCTCATTTCTTGGTGCACCGACAATCACAATACTTTTGTCTCTTGTACACCAGTTATCACTTTCGTTCAAAGCATGGGACTAAAATCTTATATAGTGCACTGCACTAGGATTATACGAATATCAGACTGCTGGCACCTTTCTATACTTGTATCGTACAATCTGTATTGTTTACCATTCGAATTTAAGTTCTTGCTTTCGCCTCAACAACTTTGTATTACATTTCACCAAACAGCACTCGGCAGAGTGCTCTGTATCTATTCCAACCACACATATACATGATGTTAAGCTAAGAGTTATATCGTATGGCCCCTCTCATCAACCCTCGCACCTCAAACGACTAATGTACAAAATTGACTCTTTAACCCTTAACCCCCTCCTTATATTCATTTTGGTCTAATTATGTTTTACTTATGTGTATGTTTTTACTAAAATGCTTATTCATGGTCTTTTTAAAAAATCAATAAAAAGTTTTGAAATTAAAAAAAAAGAGATGGAGCACCGGCACACTCCATGTTAGCCTGTCAATAATTGTCTGCCCTTGTGCATATGGACATTTGTGCGAAACACAAAAATATGTGGAATGAAAACTATCCAAGGTTTGCGAAATGCATAGGGCTGCACAGGACACAACTTCAAAACTACAAGAATCATATGTGAGAAATATGAATGCCTTGTAACTCCAGAAAATCTGTGTGTGTGTTTTAACGAAGGAAGATTTCTGGACCCCAGACAACCTGGCAAACCGAAGCTGAAAAGGTGACTTTCTCCAGCTCTGGAATCTTCTAATGGAGAGGTGCGCAATCACCAAATGTACCTGAATAGCTAAATCCATTCCAGGTTTTTATGCATCACTAAGTTAATGTGTTGCCTTCAGATGTACTGTAAGTGAATTTAACTTGGATTGAGATAGCAAACTTAATCTAGGTTGGATACTGCAATGCTATAGCCTTCCATGCCACAGTGAATTATACCCGCTCTACCCGCAGCATTGTGCAATGCTGGAGCTTTCACCACAAAACGGAAGCCTATGGAGGATCAAGTATCTAATGTGGTTTAAAAGGTCATAGTTGCTAAGGACCCCAGGTTCATGCGTGATGAGCTTCTCCAGTCCAGAGTTTTTTCTTTGAATTCTGAGACATGTGGACCTGATCTCAAAATTGAGTCCATATGACTACAAGTCCAGAATTCAAAGAAAACCCCAAGACTGGAGAAGCTGGTCGTGCATGGACCTGGGAAACCTGGCAGGGACAAAAGGTGGATCCAGAGATGTGCTAGCATCGGGCTAGTACCTCATGAAATGAAAGACCGGCAATAAAATACAGTTCAAAGACCGTAAGTGGATACAAGCACCTCCGTGTGACCTTGATCTTGGGGACATACAGTCAGGCATAGAAGAGAAAGCGAGACCAAGTAGACTGTGACAAGGGCATGAGCTCTGTGAAACATATACTCTGTTGTAAGCTCTATCCTATGATCAAAGTCAACATCTCAACCATAAAGCAATCACTATTTGTTCACATTACTTTCGTTACAGAAAAACATTGCCCATAGTGCTTTGTTTTTTTTATTACGCAGTTATTGCTCCTGGCCCATCCTTTCTTATTTTTCTGCTTGCCTTTCTTTACCTTTTTGATTTAGTCTTGAGGTCTGTCAATTTGCCAATTTTTTTGTTCCTGTACTACTACTTTTTTAGCTCCACTAGTTCCAGAAGTCCTCTTTACATGGCCACATTTTCATTGTATGTATTTCTATTTTTACATATTTATCGTCTTCTACAGCAGGCCTAACGCCTTTGAACTCCTTTTTCCTTGGTACTCTAGACTTCTTGTTTAGCAGCTCTTTTGCTCACTTTTGGACGTTTTACTAGGTTTATGGTTTTTCCACTGTTTTAAGTCACATAACATTCTTTGTTGTAGATTGTTTTTTTCCGTAATTTTGATTTTAAATGTTTCAATAGTTTCGTTTTATTTCACAAATGCTGCATGGGCCGGTCCGGTCCTTACCTTCTGGATGGCTCCTACAAAGCTTGTAGAGATGGCAGCAGCTCGTGCCAATTTGCTGAAGTCGGGGGCTCCTCCCACATAGAGTGGCTCCTTCAAGTTCAAGGCAGTATGTGGCGCCTGAGGCAATAGAGAGGTAAGATCAGAATGACTAAACATCAAGGGGAGACCATGGGACAGCACAATGAAAAACAACACAGTAGGCAGAGTCAACTCACAACAGAATCGGGACCTCAACTAAATCTACTCAACTGCTCGCCAAAACTCTGGAACGCAAAAAAGGCACCAGAAGCAAGCAGCCAACTGGTTGCCTGACGCCTGGAGCCTGAATAAAAGTAGTTTGTAAATTCCTTTTTATGTGTTCCACCCAAAACTCTCATTCTAAAGCAGTTAGACAGCAAGCTTTCCTAGGTGTAATGTACAGCACAGAACGACCAATTTAGCAAGTACCCCTGGGTGCTATATGCACCTTCTGATGACCATAGTGGATACTGTGTCAAGAGACCAACAAAATAGTGGATTATTATTTACTGGTAGTTGACTCTTAACTAGAAAAATGTAGCTGTTTATTCTGATGACAGAGATAGTAAAACTTTCCAAAGACTGTTCGAACAAAACTAGAATCGCAAAAAAGAAATACCCTTTTCTCGATCCAGAACCCAGAAAAAATACCTATCCATGTATATTCTGAAGATTCAGGGGTGTTGGTAAAAAGTAGCTAATTACCACTCTGTTCCACAGCACCAGGAAACCTCTGTCTTTCTGCCCCCACGAACAGGGAAAACAAACCCATTCAGATCCTTCCACCCCATCCCCAAATCGTTAATGTGGTCTCACCCAGAATCCAGGAATGCCACCAAAAACTCATGTAGCATCCATGTTTGACTTTATGACTACACCTCAATTTCTTGCTCTCAGCAAGACCTGGTCACAGACTCCTTTCAACCAACATTTGCACGCTCTACAGAGATGGGGGGTGAGGGGAAGGAACTATCACAAGCCACTGGCCAGCAGGGAAATTCCATGCTCAACATAGGACTCATCTAAATATCTGGTTGCAATTTTTTTTCCTGCTCATGTACCATGTTGTATGAGGCCCCCCAAAATAATTTTTGAAAGAGAATTTCCTCACCCGGATTTTCCACTCAATTTCAAATATATGTTTCACTGTGCAGGATCTTAACATCCGTCAACATCACATTAAATGGCTGAAATGCTTTGATTTACTCAACCAGGATGGCAGTCAACCAACACAGAAGAGAATAGACTTGCTCTGTTCTTAATTTTGGAGCTCATGCTCATTGACTGTAAAGGCCTTTCATGGCCTGACCACGCCATGGTAAGCGTCCTAATTCATGGTGAGATCAGATGTAAAATGTTATTTTAAAAAAAAGAGAAAGCCCAAGAAGAAGCTCACAATGTCAAGAAGGAACCGCTCGCAAATAATTCACACAGGTAGCTTTGCTCAGCCATTAAAAACTCATTGACAACATCACCCACAGAGCAACTATTGTACCTTTAGGACAAAGTGGCGCAAGCCCTTCCCTACCTAAAATGTACCAGTCGACCACCACCAGCGAGCAACAGAAAAGTCAACTAGTTCACCGATGATCATCGCCAAATGCAAAGGATGGGCAGGGCTCTCAAATGATGATGATCTGAGTCAAAATCAAAGAATGAGCACACTGACCAACTTAGTCATACTCTAAATGTTAAAAAAGACTGACATTCATTCCTCATTAGAGGAGTGACAAGTCCAATCCCTGAACTATTTCACTAAGAAATGGAAGTCCCTGCACCTGTCCAAAATGTTTTGTCCCCTTTGGAAAACTCTCAACCTCTCGAAATTCTTTCACAACAAAAAAGATTCCTTAAAAGCACACCTCTCACCTGCACTCTCAACCACTGCTGATTTCCATAATCAATATGAATCACAGCAAGCGCTCCTGCTGGTTTTCACACAGGCTTGCACTTGTTAAATTGCAAAATGCTGCAGGCCTTCAAAAACTCATGCACCACCACTGAGATTTGTAAAGTGCCAGTTCCCATTATAAACAGTCCCACAAGCAGTTTGCTCTACTGGTTAGTATCTTTAAACTTCAAACATGCAATGAACATGCAATTGCTCAAAAACAAATCTGGCTTGATGCCATGCCCACAGCAGAAAACCGCTCCAACCTCTTTGTGAACTAATGGCAAATACTCACTGTGCAACCAAGCGGCTGCTGAGTGACGTTCAAACAGATTTTGTCTCTGCATCTAAAATGCATCTATGAAACTGTGTAAGATTTCCTTCCATGACAACGGTCAAGCTTGTATGCTGCTTAAGATTATGTTTCAACATTCTACATACGCAACTATAAAGTACTGCTGGAGCACTCTTGTCACTACATTTTCAGATATGTTTGTCCACTCTAGCTAACAGCCTGGCATTCCATGAGTCAATCTTTACATGTTGATCACAGCCAGAACTAATTTAAGCTCAAAGATTGATCGTGGACCACCATCAGAGGACCTTCCATCTGAAGGGTGCCCAGAACTGGATGCAGCGCAAGTGGCTGTACCTCAAAAGACAGACAACTGAAATCCTACTCCTGTATCTGCCCCAATCTAGCCATCATCTTTCTTCCTCAGGTCAGGAGCTCTCCATGCACCAGACACAGTTTGACTGAGCAGTCAAAAACACTCAAATACATTACTTTGAAAGAGTTGTTTTAAGCGACAGTCTCAAGCAGCTGAAAGCAAGTGCTGTAAATCCTGTGCATTTCAAACTTACATCAGCCCCTAAAAAAGATGTGAACCCCTTCTTTTCTGTCAGTTTTAAGCCTCACATGCGTATAGTAAGCACATGCGGATAGTAAACTCTACACAAATGATATAATATAAATAGATGTACCAGCTAAAGCAGCTGTGTTAAATAATTTGCAGTTTAATTTGACAAAAATGTGTGCATTGATAGCATTGTGATTAAATCGGGAGAACTGCATTTGGAGTCTGGGGGATTAGCACACCCGGGTACAAACCCTCATATACAAACCCCGAATGAGGATTGCTGTTGCTTGCAGGGCCGGCCTTAGGCATGTGCAAGCTGTGCACCTGCACAGGGCCGCCAAACCCCAGGGGCCGCCACGCCAATATATTTCCTTAATATAATAATCCTCTGAGGATGGATACATATTTGCGTGGCGGCCCCAGTGGCAGGGATTTGGTGGCCTCCGGCTCTGTTCCACTTCCAAACACCCTGACCCCCTTCCTGAGCTCCGGGGGGCTCCGCCCTGCCAGGACCCCCTCTTCCGGGGCCCCCTACCTACGCTCCCTGCCCAGGGCTGCCAAGAGCTTAGAGACGCCCCTGTTGCTTGGCTCCAGGAGGATAGTAAAGAATGTCTTCCCTGACTCCTATGACTACACACAAGGAGGAGGACAGTAACTCTAGACGTCCTGGTCTCAATCGAATGTAATCTGTGTCACCATATGATGCCACAGACGATTCACCCCCTGATTCTTCATCTTCAAAGGACGGGCATATAGTGTTTGCCGGATGCTTTGTAACCTTGCTGGCGTGTGCAGTGCTCAGATACAAGCTATGCCAGCCCACCTACCTATCCACTGATCTCGGATTCCTACTCACTAATCACCAGCTGCTTCCTCCTCCAGATCCATAGGATCAAGGAGTCAGGGCTCGAGTCGGGGTACCACGCGGGGGGACGGCGTCCCCCCCCTTATTTTACCGGGTGGACACCGTCCCCCCAGCCCAAAAGCTGGACTTGCAATTATGGCATTACTTGCCCGCACGGCCGCCCCGTCGATTTCCCTTTACCCAGTGACTCACGAAATCCGTTTATTTAATGGGTCTTGGGCTGAGGGGGGGCCCTTCTGAAAGGTGCCTCCCACGCTTCCTGCGCGCCCCTGGGTCTCCAGGGGCCTGTGCTAGGCCCCTATTTGTAATGATAACAGTCGGCGGTGGGGGGGGGGGGGGGCGCAGTGATCTCCGTATGCAAAGCTGGTGGCTTTTAGTTTTTGAGTCAGATTTGAAAATCAAGAAAACCAGGACTGGCTGATATCGCCAATATAATAGGGGAAAACTTGAGAGCTCGATAACTAGAGCAAATTAAACCATGCATTCACTCTTTGGCCTCTCTGGAGCGAGGGGAGGCAATGAGTCTGATGGGGCAAAGCCACTTTTCGTGACGTCACGTCCTGTCGTGACGTCACTTCCGGTTACACCACCTAATTTAGAGCGTCCCCGCACTTCTTTTTTTAGGTTTCGCTGGGGAACGGAGCCTTTAGGCTCCGCCTCCAGAGAAATCTTATGTTTCTTAGTGTGTACTCTTAGTCCCTCCCTCTGTTTCATTGGCTAGCTCCATAAATGGAGGCTAGCCATTGGAACAGAGAGGCGTCCGTCATGGCCGGAGGAGACTCGGGGGCGTTCCCGAGAATCTTTGGCTTTTGGCTACGTCATGATACGTCAGCCAAAAGCCGGGAACGCCCCCGAATCTGGTCCGGCCGGGCCGTGCTTGCTGCTGTCCTGCCTTCTTCCGTGTCCCGAAAACGAGCCCGCTGCTCTCCGATTGGACGGGAGAGCCGAGCCCCCTCACCAAACGCCGCGTCGGGATTGGCCCGTGCGGCGCAGCGTCACCACTGTTGCCGTGTGGTGATTGGCTAGGGCGAGGAGCGTCATCGCAGGCTTGTTTGTAAGCTTGTTTATTCTCAGCTGCCATGACGGTAAACGTATGCCTCTCATAATTATTTCTTGTGTTCATTACACTGCGCCCCGCGATGCACTCTGTGTCGTCGGTCCTTCAGTGCATGTTTTATTGTGCTGGTGCCTCTCCTGTTAAATTTCGGATTTTTTTCATCCAATCAAACTTACTCGGCACCCTCGTTTTTTACTTTTCAGCGTGGCAGACGAATGTTCACTTCTGAAGTGGGGGCGTATTGACGTGTTCCACACCGCTCCCCCGTTTTTCAATCTGCTCATCAGTTACTACAAAATCTCGCTGGAGTATGTACAGCAACTCACAAGGTGTTTCTTTGAGTTTGTCTTTATTTTGAAAGTGTGACCAGTGCTGATACTGCGGCCTCACTTGTCTCTCCCCCGCACGTGTTGTGTGTCTCTGTGCAGGCGATGCTGTGTTTGGCTTTACTTGTCTGGCAACTCACACAGCGTTTCTTTGAGCTTGTCTTTATTTTGAAAGCGTGACCAGTGCTGATACTGTGGCCTCACTTGTCTCTCCCACCCGCTCGTGTTGTGTGTCTCTGTGCAGGCGGCGCAGCGTTTGGCTTTACTTGTCTGGTTGTTGTGACGGCGATCCCGCAGATCACGTGATGGAGGACAGCTTTAGTCGGCAGAACATAGCTGAGGTGGAGAAGGCATAGCGATGAGCGTGGGCCTTGTCACAAGCAATTAAAGGGCTGAATTAAGGTAAGTGGATAATTGAACAGCCTTCCTTCCAAATTACTGATTTAGGCCGCAAATAAAAAAGTTGTGAAGTGATAACCACGGCCTTGTCTTTAGCTCTGTATTTTAATTGTGTGCCGGTTTCGACTGTTTGAGCCATTTCATACTTGTATTTCAAGACCTGCCGCCAGTGTTTCGAGGCACATGCCTTATTTTTTCCTTTTAAGTGAACGTTGTCCGGGGCCGCCGCCTCATCTTGCGACTGCTATTCTTCTTCCGGCGGCGAGCGTGATGGGTTTTGCAGTCACCCCTACTATTATTGCTTATAACTTGCCTTCAACGATGAGCCTATACGGACTTCTGTTTACCCTGCATTGCGCTTTTTCTCACCAAACATATTTTTGGTGCTGTTTCATAGCCGTTTTTAGTGAGCTTTGATTTGCTCCAGACGGCCTGCTCGACACTTTAAAAAAAAAAGAAATATTGCGCTTTACAAGAAACACCATAATCCCTGCTCACTTGCGTTCTTGTGTGCTAGCATTGTCCCCAGTGTCTCGTCTACTACTTGCAGGGCAGGGGTCACTCCTAACGCGGGTGACCCTTGCCCTCCTTTGGCGCGCGGGTGCTGACAGGGCAAGAGGCGCGCGAAGAGATTTGAGAAATTCATGAAGGAGTAACGTTCAGGGCGGCGTGGTGTGCTGCATCCGTAAACACCAGGCTCGAAGGGTTCCTTTCTGCCGCGCCGCATTTTGCTGGTTAAATCTTCTCCCTTTGCCTCTCATCTTGCTTATGTCTCCGTTTTTCTGCTTCAGTGTGCGACTTTAATTTGTTTCTCTGGATTTCTTGCTGTGAGGTAATTTTAGGAAACCGCTCTATTGTAGTCGTTACTGGCGCATTCAAATAACTTTATTTACTTGTTTTAATGAGGCTTCACATTAGTATTTTAATTGGTTTTATTCAAGTCGTGTATTGATGAACATAGCAATGTTCTTTTAAGTCTTTAGATATCGGAGGCTGCTAAGGATCCAGATCCAAACTCTATTGAAATTCGAAAATATACGCAGGGGCTGCTGCTCCGTTTGCACAGAGGAGCTTTGCCCCACTTAAATGCCCCGCAAACCCCAGAGATTAAAATAAATTGGTAATTCTTCACCATTTTATTTTCCATCATCCTGTCCTGAACTGAGTGGCAGCAGGGAGGAGTGGTAGGCAGAGGGCTGCTTGTGCACTGTTTACAGTGTGCATGTCTTCATGGCCTGCTGTCTTGCCACGGCCAAGCAGACCTTTAAACCTCTCACCCAAAGCTGTCTTAAAACAAGCATTTACAATGCAACGGTTTCGCCTTTGGAAAAGTTAGAGCTATTGGCAATGTAAATGACAATGCCATTTATTTATCTGTTTTCAAAACCAACACATAAATACAAATTTTGTCATTTACAATGCCAATAGCTCAAACTTTTCCAAAGGCGAAACCGTTGCATTGTAAATGCTTGTTAGGACTTGTGCCCTGCAAGGAGTGGACCACCTCCTGTCACAGACAACACAGGAAATGGGATTGAGAACATAAAAGAAAATAATCAACACAATAAAGGGACCTGCCGAGATCATCAAAGCTGACCGCATACCACAAACTCTAAAAATATGCATCGTTCACACTTCCGCATCCATTACCTCCCTGTAAGCTGGATCCTAGAACACGATAACCAGGTTCCTTCAGCAAATGAATGTAAATAAACCTTTCGAAAAAATACATGTAGTTCTCCCTGCCCTTTTCTGTTTCAAATCAAAGCAGCATTGCCCCCTGCTGGCTGCAGTAGGAAACTGCGATTTGTGAATCCCCGTCTTTTTTGTTCTCCGGTACGTGCGCACGCACGTTCAGTTTGTCTTCACATGTCCTTGAGACGACGGCTTTCACTTGATAACTGGCGACAGAACAGCACGATTACGAGCCTCTGCATGCTCGCCGTTCCCTAAGAACCAATCCCGGGAGCACTGGTCGCACTCCCGCGGCGCCTGCTCTGGGCCTGACCAAAGCGACGTGCGTCATCCAGACAGCCCACGTACACGACGCTTCGAATCAAAACCCAACACGCATGCACAGTGGGTGCGGACAGGCAACACCGAACAAATTGTACTTAAAAATTCGGTACCTAAAAACGCCTGTGTTCTCACCCATCTAATGCTATGTAGTCCGTAAGTAGACATCCTTTATTTAGGAAGATACTATGATATTATGTGGTGTATTTATATGTATGATTGAATACATTGCGCATAAGAGGCTAACAGAATTCTGAACATTGGTGCATGCATTCCTTGTCCTGCCATTGGGTCCTCCTCCAATGCCCCCTTCTCTAGAAAAGCATCGATCCCCTACAGTAGCCAATGCACGAAAGGACCTTGTAAAAGTTCCTCATTTATGCTGCTAAACCAAATATTTCTGTCATTTGATTACATTCATATTCAGTTATTACATCCAGCTCCTATTTGCCTGGTGCAATTCCTCTCCAGTGTTGCCGAAAGAACCGTAATCTGTTTTTTTTAGCAGCCCACGGCGACCAAAAACCGCTCCTATCAAGGTAAAAGATAGTTTGTGTTTGTATCTAGTGAACCTCTTCCTCTAGCTACACAAATTTGTTGCAGGGGTGTTCAATTTGCGTCATAGCAAGCCTAAACACACCAGGTTTTCAGGATAACATCTGATTATGTAAATGCACCCTTATAGAGATGTACTGTATAAACATTTATTTTCTAGGTATGCTGAAAATCTGGGTGGGTCCGGCTCTTGAGGACCAATAACAAGATCCATATATAGGCTCGAGTTCTGCAGGCATGTTGCCTATATTCCTGAAAAGGATGTGACTGTGTGGGATATATTGTACACGTTTCCACTCTGTGCATCATATCTCGCAATATATTTTCCTGGAAGTAGACTTTCTGATGTACCTGGGTTAGCATATTTCCGTCTTGCTGTTCTGCATATCATAGAGCCAGGTTATGAATACTTGCATCATCAAAGTGTTTTTGCAAGATGTAAGAAATCTCCCAAACTTCACAAAACGCTTCAGGGAGTTCACTGGATACCTCTTGCAGCAAAATGCTGTTGGACTTCATTAGAGCCTCATAACTGTGCCCTACCAGATTTACCAATAGCCAGTGGCATAGGAAGGGCGGTGAGGTGGGTGCGGGCCGCCCCGGGTGTCATCACTGAGGGGGGTGACAAAATGATGGCACTGAGGGGGGTGACAAAATAGCAAAAATATGTGTAACTATCTTTTTTGTCCTTATTTTAATATTTTCAATTTAATAATTTCAATGTGGGCGGGGGGTGTGGGTGGTTGGTGACAAGAAATTTTCCGCACCAGGTACCACCTGACCTTGCTACGCCACTGCCAATAGCACTGGCACTGGCAACTTATGGGCTGGGAATTGCCAGGGGATACAATCGGAACGCTGAGATTTAACCGAGAAATGAGAATCCGGAATACCACACAGATTCTTATGCTAATTTCCTATTCTTCTATGGTAGATTTTGGCTGCTTTAAGTGTGAAACTCGAAAACACGATGTTCCAATAAAGCCAGTAACAATCATTAACAGCCCCACTGGAAATTTGTAATGCCGGCCTTAGCGTTCCAATGGCGGTGAAGCCTCTGTGAAACAGATCAACGTTTTATGAGGAAACTTTCAGGATCTCATCCCAAACACGCAGTGTCATCATGGGACATTGACTCATCTCCATATACCTTGTCTGACAAATCTTCTGTTTTCAATCGAGGAAAGGTCAGCAGTCCCTTAGAGTCATACCTCCACTGCTTTCGCAGTAGCGCCTGTTTCATGCTGAAAATGAATTCTCTTTTGCTTCAATGACTGTGAAAGGCACAATTCTCTAATTCTTGTGTCCGAGAGTCTATGAGGCTTGTTTATCAAGCAATTACTACCTCTTTATTACATTTTCAGTATTTACATGATGCACATCTTCCATCTGTATGGCACCATGGCACTTTCACGGATTGTCTCAGTGTTCTTTATGTATGATTTTAGGACTTTCATTTTAGAGTACATTTTATTTGTATTTGGTTTGTTCGGAGTATTAGTGTTCACATTGAGTTGCCCTAGTTGTAATGGCCACTGAATCATAACTAGCTTTGAGGCTGATGTCATCAAAAGCTATTTTTCCATGGCCAATGGATGCAAATAATAGATCTAGGGCCAGATGTAGCAAAGGGTTTTACCCATTCTGTGTCTATGGGAAAATGTGTTGATACATATGGCCCTTACCAATTTGACTCTTATAAAGGACTTTTGAGGCCAATGGCTTCAAGGTTTATTTTTGATCATTTTGATGCAGAGATGCAAAGTTGTGTGGTCATGCACAACTCTGGTATTTCTAGGCAATGATGATCTTCACAGTATCTTAAATCTTATAACTCTCAGAGCTGGATAGCTGATATGGACCAATTCTCCATTTGGAGAGTCAGTGCAGTGTCTGCTGCCCCCTATCATTTTAAGTGCTCTGGTTTCCCACATTTGTCCCTTGGCAGTCCCTTTTAGGCCTCGCTGGATGCAATGCTTTTTTTGGGCCATGTGGTTTTCTTAATTGGCTGAAAATGTTGTAAGAAATTCGTACAGGAGCCACACAGAGCCTTATTTTGGTATAAGGGAAGACAGACTGCAAACCTAATGCCTACCTAACCATCATTGGCATATGGGGTTCAACCAAATGATGGCTGGTTCCATTAATCATCGATGCTTCTTTCCCTCCATGAAACCTCAACATTTCCAAAACTATGTAATTATCACACGACCTGTTCAAGCAAATCCCTGAGACTTTTTCTTGCTGTCACCAAACCTTCTACGGATTTCTTCATTCTGGATTCATACTTTACTAAAAGCGATGGTCGAAGGGAGAACCTGAAGACAGCGTGGCAATAGTGATTTTCTGGCCTACGTGATTGTTGGTGGAGACAAAAGTAACAGTCTCCTTAGAAATATAGGAGCCTAGTCACAAAAGTTAATCTACATGTGTAGATTTACTACAAGTAAATTTACACTTACACTTCTGAGTAACTTTACTACTTTTGGATATACATCATTTACAAGTGTAAAGGTAATCAAAAGTATAGACTTGCATGACCCCATGCCCCTAAAATAGCAGGTGGAGTCAGGAAAAGCGTCAAATATGACAAAGTTACTATGAGTAGTGACGTTATGACTATATTCCATGCTCTGTATATTTGGAAGAGACCTCCGCAATCTGGGCAGAGAACTCCATACCGTAAAGAATAGGGAAAAGATTAAACTTTTTGAAAAATTAGGAAAATATTAGTATGTTGAATACTAACATTCATGTTATATACTTATTTTAAATGTAGAGTATAAGAAAATGTTACAGCATTAATAACTTGATTTTAAGATAACAATGTCATTTAAAGCTGAATTAAAAAAAGGAATAAATATATATTCATGTACTTAAAATGATTATATGATGTGTAGAATTAATTAAAAGTAATTTAATTGTTTTAATATACATTACTATTTAAAAAGGTTAATACATTAAAAAAAATTATAATTATATTGCATTTTTGGGCAATTTCTTAACATTAAATAAAATGTATTTACATTTTTAAAAAGTTTAAATAATTATTTTAAAATTGGATCCAATGGGGTGTTATTTGATCTACTTCCTTTATTTTTATGGGCGGGAGTTGCGGTACCAGTAGTTGGCCATGTGTGGTGCTGGACTTTTTCCAGCTCTGAGCTGGTGCACATTTAGAACAGTTTTGAGTCCTTTCAGGCTGTAGTAACTAAAGAAGGGCAGTTTGTGAATAGCAACGCGCTTACCCTTTTCTATTAACAACTCCTTTCTCCTGCCCAACACCTCTCCTTTTATAGTACTAAATAGACCCAATTTTCCATCGCTCCACACTGTTCCTCCCAAATGTACTACTAAAATGTGTACTTGAGTGTTAAGAGATCTCTGCAGTTGACACAGACTTCCGCACATAGGTGGACTTTAAGCAAAATATCTTAGAATGGGTAACCCAGTGAAGTAAATACCATAAATAGCTGCAAAAGCTGCCAGCTAGCTGAAAACTATAAACTGCATGGCTCTCTCCCTCATACTTCTGTGGAGAAGTGTGGCTCACTGGTTAGAGGAGGCAGACCTGGAAACAGAGGTCAGCCCGGGACCAGGGTTCAATTCCCGGCTCGGCGAGGTCTTGAGTCCTAAAATGTCCATGGACTCGACAATTCTCGCTCCGGTGCCTACTCGATTCACGGGTTCACACTCTGCGACTCTGGGCAATAGCTTGCTTAATCTCCACAAAGGCCCCTCGCGGCGGGATGCCTGGCTTTCACCTTGCGGATACCCTGCCGGGGTTATCTCACAGGGGAATACCAGGACGGGTTCCCTAAGCAAGCGCTTAGAGACCGGTTGGTGATTTGCGCTATATAAATTCCTGTACATTTACATTTACATTTACTTCTTCATTTATCACACTATTAAGTGGTGTGTACTATAACACAATAACCACACCACAGTGGTCATCACAGACTACATGGAAACACTTCCCAGATAGAATCAAAACAAAGACAACACACTTCCACCCACACACCCTACACAGTGTAACATGCAACCCATGTAGGCTTGAGCTGGAGCACCAGACATAGCGGTAGTAAGCGATATATAGATGTTGCAATACGATACAACAGCATTTTGTAGTATGTTTGTAGTACTACTGTAGTACTGCCAAATGTACTACAAAATGCAGTTTGTGACTAGGCCCTAGAGTCTTCAATTATTTTTGTTTATAAAATGTATTAAAGATGGTTCTGGATCAAATGTTAAATGTCAGTATTTTGGACAGCACATACATCTGTAATTGGTTCACACTGCAAAGCACCTTTCATTTGAGAGTCCAGTAGCCATTTATGAATGGTAAATGGTACAAATCTTTTTGCGAGAATTAATCTAGCACTGCACACCAGTATTAAAAACGAACTAACAAAATCACAATGATAAATGATAAAAACGATACTAAGTAGGGGGTATCTACCACAATGCTGGTATAGTAATAACACCCACAACAAAACACACATAGGAAAAAATGAGATCCCACACATTGCCAGAAGCATAATCTATGCTAGAAAGCATTGCTCACAGCAAAAATAAAAGAGAATGTTAAATTTCTAACTACACGCTAGTCGACATTAAATAAAGATGATAAAATTATTGAAAATGCAAAGGAAGTAAACGTCTTAGTTGCTGAAATAATGACCGATGACGGGAAGGAAAAAAGAAATGCAGAGGGGCTCTGTGGTCCCTAGTGATGTGCGAGCGAAATGGAGAAGCATGAGGGATGCTTTTGGTTTAATGAGAGAAAGAAAATGCCGGATGCAAAGTGGAGGCGGTAGACAAACATACTTATCTGTACCTTACGGGATTTCTGAAAATCCAGACAGTGCAAAACACGAGGGAGGGAAAGAGGAGAGAAAAAGGAGAAAAAACAGTATATCAGATAGGTTTAGAAAATTTGCATGCCAGAAAGTTTGTGGGACATGTGCTGGTGTCTCTCCTGAACTCTGTGTGTTAAAAACAAACTGGCTTATTGGGAGAAGAGATTTGCCAACGAGTCAGTGCCTCTAAAAGCCTATTATGGACAGATTAGACTCCGATACATACATGTGACCGATTCTTAATTATTTCTCTTGGGCTTCTGGAAGAACTGGCATGGTAGAAGTCTAGTTATTGCCAGTCAACTTCTGCATAAGGACAACTGGTTTGGCTTAAGAGCAAAAACACCTTTTGTGTTGAAACTTGATGAAACCACATTCAATGCAAGTGAACCTACTGCCCGCTCCTCTAAGCCATAACATGCCTATACTGGCCATGGCTTGGTAAGGGTCCGGCCAACATCCCATCCCACCCATGAGGGTGTCATGTTGCAGAAATTTTGCCCTTAGCTGATGTGTTTCAAAATTGCAATCTGCAGAATTCCTGAACTCTAGAAATAAAAATGCATCAAATTTGAACCTTAAGACGGATGGCTAAAAGGCCATTGTTTTGCATTGAGACCTGTGCTGCTGAATTTCCTTACATGTGTTTTAAATTAGATGTCTCCTACACATTCCTATTACTAATGCAATTCTAATTAAATAAATCAGCAATACAGTCTTTTCTGAGCTATGTGAAAATCCGCCCGGTGCACTGTGTGTACACAGAAATGGCAATTTCACCTCCAGCAATGACTCCGCAGGAGTAGGTCATAGGAGGTGCCAGTAGGAGGCATCCCTTCCTAACAGAAAAGGTGGTCTCTGGCTGCTTCACACAGGCTTTTCGTCTGAAAGTTATAAGGCATACCCGTCCCACGCGGGTACCAATTGCACAAAAAAAGTGATGGATTTAGGCCCAGATCTCTGTACTGGGGTGAATGTATGACATTGTTCTGCATTCTGTCCATCAATTGATCTTTTTTGCATTTGTCACCCAGAGTGGGACGAGTATGCTCAGACGTGGGTCCCATGCTCCCAATGCCACTGGAGTCAAGCTATCCTGGCTGATGAGGGGTGAACCCCCGAAACCGGTCCTAGGATGCTTGTTTTTAGTCCAGGGAGGACCTGGCCTGGCGTTTAGGGCTGGACTGTTCCCATTGGGGGCAGGATCATGACTGATTTGCATATGGCTGGGTCCAAACTGGAATAGCATGGTGAGCAAAGAAACGGTGGCTTTAGGCCCAGATCTCTGTACTGGGGTGAATGTATTACATTATTCTGCATTCTGTCCATCAATTGTTCTTTTTGCATGTGCTGTCGTGGGGCAGGAAAATTGCAATCTGACCACATGACCTCCCACATTCGCTCAGATGCCCAACTATGGTCACTAGTGATGTGCTAAAGCATATCACATCTTTGAAGAACACCAGGGGTCGTGTGAACTCTGGAGACAAAATAATTTAAGTCTATCTAGGAGAAAAGTATGCCTACCAAGATAGTGTAGGAGGAAGGATGTAGATGAGCAGCAACCTGTGGAGGTCAAGGAAACGTGTCCATTTCGACAAGCCTGCTGGTTAAATGAAGAATCTGTGCTAGGATGTGATCAATGAAACTGCTTTTTGGGCAATAATCAGATACCTTCTACCTTTTACCAAAATGTCTTCTAGGGGAGAAGAGCTTCCTTATAGAACAAGTCTCACCTTAGGAGGACATGTATGCAGGGTTTGCCTAGATGACTGTTGGTAGAACACCCACCATCAATGTTGGCCATGGCCAAACTATATCAAATGAGGACTTACAGGAGACTCGCCCGTGACCTGCTGCCCGTTGTTAATCTTCATCAAGCCCTTGCGGCCACTGCGCTCCAGAGACACGCTGACCCAGATATTCAACGGGATGCGCTCCTTGCTCCTGGTGAAACAAAACAAACAGAAGAATAAGACACACCTTCTTTGCAGAGTCATCACTCTACCTGCCACCCTCATATCCATTCAGAGATAAATTATGATGGTGGCAGTGCACAGTACCAGCCACCCACAAATTACACTGCATAAGTAATTTCCCCCAATAGTTGAAATAGAAACTACGTATTATTCCAGGGAGAATTGTTCAAGATCTCTGGAGAGATAATGGAGTGCCTTCCACCTTTTGATGAACTCTCAAATGGTGGCCTAGTGAACCATGCAGAAATTCATTGCTCAGAAGACAGGTACCCAGACTCTCCAGAGCAAATCTTTACGAACAAAGCACAACCGCCCTGGCCGAATTGTGACATTATCTGGATCGAGTCCTGCAGACACCAGAAAAGTGGCCATTTATAGTACGCGACTGATCAAAACCTTGACAAGAGAAAATTATCTTGGGAGAGGCAGTGAAGAAATGACCCAACATCCCCATCTTTCTGAAAGATTCCTCTCGCACCTGCATGAAAGCAAATACTTTTGGGAAACGAGTTATGGGTTTATTTTTCAAAGAGGGCATTTATGTTGCCCTCAGTAATGCTGAAGACCCTGAAAGGTGTTGGCATAGGATACTAAGCATTGGTTCTTGAGTTGTCCAATGACATTCTGAGTGGAATGAGAGAAAGAAAAACAGCTGAAGAAAATGGAAAGAAAGTTAGGAGATACACGAGGAAGTGAGTGATCAATAGGAGGTGTTAAGAAAAGGAGAATGATGATTAAGTGGTGAGAAGGTACGCAAAAAAGGTGAAGAATGAGAATAGATCAGTGGGAGATGAAAATGAGGGGGAACAAAATTGTACTCCTCTTTACTGTCTTCTTCCAGAATGTTTTAACAGAACAGTTATTGGTTTATAAAGGGGCACATTTTGGTATACAGGGATTCATTTTCCACACATAGGTTCTACTCATCAGCTAAACAATCCCAATTACAAAGAGACCATCTTTTTTAATGACCACCACATGATTTTAGTGTATCTGATAGAGAATTCAGCATCTCAGTGGAGTGCACATTGCAAGCTGTTGAGATGCAGAGTCACATAGTTAAAGAATCTTTGTTTTTGTGTTAAATTAAACGATCCACTGCTAATTAAATTTGGTATTTTAAATTTTACACCTAAGAAACCAATCAAATTACTTTGTGCCAGAAGGCTTGTACAAAGATGTGCAGGAGGACCCTTGCATAATCGTTTCACACCAAGCGGCACTGCATACAGGGAATTGCACAACGTGCTTCATACCAACAGTACATTCCACAAGGAGCTTGGTACGAGGGTAGGCTGGTGCACAGAGATTTACTGAAGAGGGTGCACAAGGAGCGTTGCAAGAGGCACTGCACAAAGAATTTAATGCAAGAAGTGGGGATACATCGGTACTAGATAAGGGAACATGTGTGTTTTTGGTGTTTTTATATGCTCAAGAAACATGAAAGAACCCGCTGGAAAACTTGACTATTTTCTCCTTTTCTATTTCCCACCTTTCCAGGCTCTCTGGCTTACTCATACCCACCACGCATAATTTTCTCTCAGAAGGTCCTTAGTTGATGACCAACCATGGTGGTACCCTAAGCTCTGTGTTCCTTCCACCCAGTCCCTCATCACATCTTTATTCTCCCAGCAGGCTCTTTCTTGATTATAGCACCCTTTATCCGCCGATCATAGCGGTACTTTTCGTTAAACCCAGCTAGTCCTTCATTTTTTAATTAACCATTTAATCAGACTACAGGGACTTTTTCCATATCCAAGGTCTTTCCCATGTTCTTCCAGGTTGTGTATTTGTGGTTCGCCCTTTGCCTATGTTGTAGTGATGCCCCGGATCTTGCTCCTGCAGCCCGCACACTCTTCTCCAAGAAGGTCATTACCTGATAATGGCGACCCCTTTGCCCAAGTCATAGCGGTACTCCAGGTGTCCGTCGTGCAGAGAAAGAGACACAAAGTCCCCTTTGCCGTCTGTCTTTTGACCATTGTAGAAGATGATGCCACTGGAGTTCTTAGTCAGGAACACAATTTCCATTGACAACTTGTCCCTGAAAACAAACACATTTTCATCAAGCTCCGTGCTAAACTAATATTCTGCATCTCAGTGTTTTAAATGAAGAACGTGTACATTAGTCTTTCGTTATCCAACTCCGTTGATACAAGGCAAGTCAACCCAAGCTCAGCTTGAAAAATACAGTACAGTGGTATAGGGTTTTGAAGGGTAGCATATACTAAATATAGTCACCCAAAATACTTACTGGAGGTCATTCACAAAGGTCTGCAGCCCCTTTAGCTCCAGGTAGGAAAATCCATTGAATCTGGGAAGGAAAGGAATGCTCTGATCCTCTTCGATGACTGAAGGAGAGAGTGAGAAAGACAAGTGAGATGTGGACACAGAGGACTGCGATTCTCGCGAGCACTCTGATCTCTTTGGTCAGGAATGTTGTTCCCTGTTGCACTCAAACTGCAGCTCTGAAATATTGTTCTAATATACGCCACTCACCTTTCTCACAGAACTCCCCTTCTCGTCCCATCGGGCATTCACACTTGGCTCCGCCCTCGGGAAGCACCAGGCAGGTGGCAGAAACGTGGCATGGGTTTGGATCGCAAGGGTTCTTCTCATCTGCACATGTGGGCCCTGCACACCAAGAGATGATCAATGCAAGGTCCGGCGTCTTACAAGCTTTAGCACCAAAATACACCTCATTGCAAGTTGACCAGTATCCTCACCAAGGATACCAGTTTTACCGAAAGCTCTTTTACTAATGACAGGCAACCTTCTTAAGATACATGTTTCCTATGTGAGTTCTTCCATCGCCTAGTAAAAATCTGTTTTGCCAGGTCATAGGCTGCCTTGCGAAGTAGCAAGCCCCCTAACAAATTAAATACTTCTTCACCAACATACAAATTAGGCTTGTTCATACATTCATCCTCAGGCTCTGCCTCATTTGTGAACCGCTTCATGCACTGACAATCCAATAACTTGTGTAGACATCCATGTGCATGCACTGACACACATGCACATAAGTTCATGGACCTGGCACTTCCTTACCTGTGTAGCCATTCAAGCACTCGCAGTGGAACATCTCTGCCTCCTTAATGCGGCAGTGCCCACCATGATGGCAGGGGTTCGGCTGGCATGGGTTGTTGCCACACTCTCCAACCCCACTGCCGTAAAGCACATCCACGCCCTCCTCCTGCAAGTCATAGACTTGGTTATTGACGTCCAGGAGCCGGATGCAGCCCTTCAGGCCGGTGCCGACAGAGGTCCGCTCTGCCACCCTGAAGAGAAGATAGAAATCAGTGAGGGTAAACCAGTAGTGGGCACAACACTCGTAAGCATTGGTGGGTACAACACTTGATAGCAGCAGTGGGTACACTCATAAGCAGCGGTGGAAACAGCATTAATTGCTGGCAAGATAACTCTGAAGTTAAATGCTTGATGCTGACATTTGTTGTGAGATTCAGGTTTTGAGTTTGTCTCTCACTGGGGCTTACTCCTTCTTTCCTCCTTCCAAGATCAATGGAATGAGCAAAAGGAAACAATGTGTAACTGCTCCTCGAGTATCTATAAAACATGTAAATAGATCACTGCATGGGAGTGACCATATCCACAGCCACGGCCCTACTTGACCACTGCAAATGTATAAAACTGCACTGGAAAGTTACAACATAAGGAATGAAGGTTTAACTAAAACGTGCCTTAAAAGTACCCCATTGGCTGCCAGTGGAATACAAAACCAGATTCAAAGTATTATGTGCCATGCACTCTACCACCTCGTTTAGGATCCTAGAAGATTAGCAGTGGCTGACCATACTTTAAGTTCCACCTAGGAATCTCTTATCAGCAAAAGGCACAGACCATCTGCTGACAAGAGTTTAAAAGATAAAGAGATGAAGCCCATGTGCGCCCAAGCCTCCCACAGGTATAAGCATTCACCCAGACTGCTCAGATACCTGCTGAAGATTCAACTGATTAAACAATCACAACAGAGAACTGAGAATGCTGCATAAAGCATTGTGCAATTCTGGACGATGGGACTTCCGCTGTATGTGACTAACACAAACTGTGCTTACTTACAACTCAAAAGGTTCCCCAATCCTACCCCCTACTGCTGCCTAACTCCTATTGAGAAGACTCTTATAATCCCAGTTTAACGTTTATACTAATACCTTGGTTATATAGAATGCATCGTGGGCACCACTGTTTTACTAAACAATGTACATAGCAGATGTTACTATTACAATATTTAACAATTTGAGGAATGCTGTAAGAATGAGTCTACCGTACCGAGATTCGATCTGAGCATTCACCGCTTTATTCAGAGTGAATTCTTAAATCACTGAGGCATGCTGCTGGCTGACAGCAGACCAACTCGGCACACCATGCGGACATTTACCTAGAGATCACTACCCAACTTTATGCACCACCACTATGCTCAACTATCCGGCACAGTGCATTAAAGTAGCCGGTATTCAGCATGTACGTATGCCACCTCGAATCTGCGATTTCTAAGAAAGGTGACTGTGCGGACTAAAGGATCAACTTACTTGAACCCAACAACCATTTAAATTTAGCTAGAAATGTACTTGGTACAATTTCCTTTCCAGCTGTGCACTGCCTCCAGACAAAAGAGGAACTAGTCTTATGCCATGCAGGCATCATCAGAGGAGGGCGTGGCACCTCCGTACTTACATCAGCATTTGGTCCTCTGGTGCTCCTCCCACAAACAGGTCTGTGTCCAGATTCAGGCCGTCCGTGCCAGATGGGCTTTCGCCATTCACATGAGCCTCCCCATCTACAGACAGCATTCCGTTCCTGCGATTGCGGGTCACCACCAGCTGATGCCACTTGCCCAGCTCGATGGGCACTTTACTGGTTATAATGCCTGTGCCAGACCCAGTGTTGAACCTAAAAAACAGAGGAGGCAGGCATAGTGTTGCGCTTTCCTTGCACATGTAACCCCCCACCTTAAGTCACGCAACATCTGTTTTGAGTCAGATAAAAGATCCAGAGAAAACCATTCTAGAGAGATGTGCTCAACTTTATTATTCATGCCTTAATAGAGGAATATAATGGGACTTTCAGAAGCTGGGATGGTTCTGCAGCTGAGGACTTCCAGACATGCTTCCAAGAACATGAAGGCAACTCTCTCTCTCCAGAGAGGAGTCGCTTACACCATGCCTGCAAACATTTAAGGATACTATGTTGGTCTAGGCTGCCTACTGGACATATATCTCTTCCTATTGAAATACTGCTGACTGGAGTTCGACTAAGATGTTATCCTACTCTTATTACTGTTCTTTCTTGTGTCTATCCCTGACCATTTTAATGTGTTTTACTACCACCCACCAGAAGGACGAGGGCTGCATACACCCACTGCCCTGTCTGTGACCAAGTCTCTTTAAGTGACTCTTGGGAATAAGATCTCAGAGGCAGGCTGGATCCCAAAAAGGAGAGATCAGGACATAGGCCAGAGTTCAGCAGTCGGAATAATGACCTGCTTTGTTTCCAAGACACTCTGTAAATAAAGGAGTCGGACACGTGCATGCAGGTCGGCAGCGGGGAAGCACTCAGGCAGAACTCCGCGAATGCATTGAATAAGATATGTGTAGTACATACAGTTAGTATTTTGGGTCCTCTGGAGTAAAGTTTGCAATTAAGGCAGCAGGAATGGAGGTGCCACTGTGCAATGTGATATATTCCTCATGAGTTGGCTGTGCACGAATAGGATTGCCTTCTACACTGTGGCTCTATCATTGGTGCACATCAGTAGTCAAAGCTCATGTGATGACCTGTAGGCAAATATGGTCAACATCCCTGCCTTCTTATTGAACAGGGGACGCTGCGAAGTAAGGGACACATCTTCCCTACTTACCTGAGCTCCACAAAGCCCCCAACCAGAGCCAATGAGATGAAGTCTTTGCCTCGGTTCTGCCCGTTGTACAACAGCAGCCCGCTTGGTTCCGCAGCCCGGAACTCCATGGCCACCCGCACCGTGTGGTACGCCTTCATCATCTTGAACGCGAGGTAGGACTTCCCACCAAAGCCGGGTATGAAATATTTCACATCTGGAGCAGGGAGTGGAGAGATATGGAAAGAGCATGTATTGTAAGACAAGTCAAAGAGTAAACCAACCGTAAAGACAGTTTCTATTTTTATTAAATGTAGAAAACAAAGGTTCAACTCTGGAGGTGATAAATTAGATTCACATAATGAGTATGTATCAAAGGTAAAGATGTGTAAACGTTTTTGAAACTTTGCAGGGCCCTTTTTCAGATACGAATGTGAAACCTGTGCGACTATTTCAATCTGCCACAGAGTCGGAAACTATTTTTGTGTGTGAGACACTGCCGACCCTCGGTTTAAGCACTTTAAAATCGGCCACTTTGTTCATTTCCAGCACACTGGGAGATTAAAATGAAGAAAGCTATAAATACTCATGGAAATGTGCAGAGAAGACTAAAACAAATCCAAAAGAGTGCATGCAACATGAGCCTACAAATCAGTCCACAAAAAACGAATACTGTGTGCGCCTAAGTAGGTCACAGTGAGCACCCAGACCACAACACCACTGCACAACTACCGGGGAGGTAAAATGTAAAATGATTAAAGGTTTAATCGGTAAATACTGCTAACACAAATAGCCCTTTTAGCATCATTCCTCACTGTGAATATGGATTATTGGAAGTTTTCTCATTGAAGTGAACCCAGGAATTGGGAGTTTTGAGAACAAATGGAGTCGATGTTGGTACAATTAAAAAATAGTTCTTACCCTTTTCACACACAGCGCCACCTTTTCCTGCTGGGCAGCTGCAGGTGAATTCCCGTCCATCATCCTCACATGTACCACCATGCATGCAGGGATGCGAGTCACAGGGGCGGAAGGGCTTCTTGGTAGCTGGTGGTCGGCGTGTGGGTTTGTACCGGGTCGTTACCGGCATGGCAGTGGTCGTTGGCATCTTGGTTGCGACTGCCATGATAGTTTTTGGTCTCTTGGTTGTTGCTGCCATAGTTGTTGCAGGTCTCTTGTTTGTGGCGGGCGTGGGTCTCATGGTAGTGCGGGAGGCTGGCCGCCACGTTGTCACTGGGTACAGGCGGGAAGTGGTGGTGGAAGTGGTCGCTGTAAGCTTTCTTGGCTGCGGCGTTGTAGGCATGCTAGTGGCAACATGCATGCTAGTGGTAGCTGCTAATGTACTGGTAGTGGCAACTGTGGTAGTGGTCGTAGTGGTGAACAAGACTGGAACCCAATCTAAAACAAAAGTCTGTGATTAGTCTCAAGTAAAACTAAACAGAGGACCACCAAACCAGAAAGATCATCATCCCATCTCCACCCCACAAGGCACCATTTTAGATTTTCAAAGCTTGGCGTGGCCTCTGGCGTTCGCCTCCAATGTCGCCGCCAGTCCAGCCGCACTAGCCTGCCAATCTTGAGCACGCAAAAACCACTTGTCATAAGCGGATTCCGAACTGATGCCCAACTTGCCAGGCTCCACATCACATTAATCACATCAGTTCCGTAGGAGATTATGCTCCGGAGGCAATAGCCCTATTTATCTCCTGCGCAAACCGTTATTAGCCACTCCATCAACCGGTTAACGAGGCAGCTCGTCTCGCAGTCACGGGAGGGGGGCAGGGGACTGAGGGAGGTTGGGAGGAGGAAGATTCCCTACATCACTGCTGGAAACGCAGGAAATGGCCCAGGCACAGGATGCCGGAACACAACCACTGCTCTCCAAGGAGATGGACTGTTCCGTCTGCTAAGGGAACCAGAATGCGACTTACCCTCCTCCCACCATCGTCCCCCCCTTCCCCACCTCACTTTTTCAGAAGCTCCATGTGTTCAAGGGAGCACTGTCGGCTGAAGCGTGGCTAGAAAGTCTCTTTCCTAGTCAAGAGACATTGAAAAGGCTTTTGGGTTCTAATATGGAATAAAATGGTTGAAACCTTGGATAACTGTGGGTACACTCGATAAGCGTGAATGTACCAGAGTGACAAATGAATTTGATATAGACTATCCCAAAATTATTACAATTTGCTCTGCAGAGAATGATGATTGCCAAGTGCTGTAAGCGACCTAGATATTTTTCAGGATGTTACATAACAACCTGTATTTGTACAAGCCTGGTTCATCCCAAAGGGACGTCTCTCGTTCCAAACAGGTCTTTTTTGTTACCCAGATCATCTGTACCCATTTCATCGACCTAAGAAAGATGAAGGCTGAGTGGATTTGGAAGTGGCGGCCGGCACGGATTGGGGTGGCGGGGCATATGGCAGGAATGAGGGGAGGGGGGTGTTAAGGGGTGCAAAAAACTAGAAGAAAAAAACGTACCTCCTTGCTTCGTCTCTCGTCCGTCTTCTCTTCCAGGAGGAATGGAACAGGAAGCACCCAGTCTCCCTTAAACCAAGTACAACGCTGTAATGCAGCATTGTGATTGGTCTGAGTGCCATGGTTCGGAGCTCAGACAGGCAGTGGAGTGGGAGCATGGGCATGTTCTCCAACTAGGCTGTGTTACAGCTTGGGTGGAGAACATGCAAAGTGCGCATGCCTGATTTGGCCGGCCAAGCAGTCATGCACACTTAGTGTGCAACCACTTGTCCCCATGCTACTGTGTCATCAGAGCAGCCCCGCCCACAAAGCTGCCACAGCAGGAAAAGAATAAAATGATAACCTCGAGTTATTATAATGGTATTTTTCCTTTACTTCACTGCTGAGGTGACGCTTCTCCACCTTAGCGGAGGAGCCGCCACTGGGACTTGCTGGTCTGACCATGAGGTCAAACACAGATTTATGGAAAGAATGCGCAAGTGAACAGAGCCAGCAGACCCAACTATTGGACAAGAGAGCTGTAGTGCACATGAATATAAACATACAAAGCTTCCTCTTTTTTTCTGATGGAACCTAAACATAGCCCCTCCACTCCTCCTCGCATCAATCTGCTCCTCCGAGAGTCGGCGTGGAAAACACCTACTGAACCAATTTCTTAAGTGCTTATGAAGCCTCAGAAGATCATGCTGGCAGAACCTGCTCAGCTCAACCTTAGTCCAACCAGGATCCTAACCTCTACCATGCCAGCCATAACTAACCCCGCTTGCGGAGCAAGAGACTTTTGAATGTCAGGATTTCTCCTTTTACAGGTTTGGACTAGACATTGTGTCGCTCTGTTTTTTCCAGGCGGGATTCAGGCTAGGTTGATGCTTTCAGGGCAGGATGAGCTGCTAGGACTAAACCACGCTCTCATTCTAGGTGCTGCCTCCTGTATTGGCGGGCTATTCGGAACATTTTTTTCCAGGGCTGATTGTGGATTCCACTCCAGCTCTGTCCACCTGTTACGCCTATCATCATCATTTGGGCTACTTGCCTTTGTGTACAGGAATCAGCTTTTATAGGTCTTTCCTCCTTGGTAGTTTGCATTCTGCTGCAGGAGACATAGGTAAAAAGACGCTTGCTCCACCAGGAGAACCGCTTTGGCTCTTCTACCATCATGCACAGTTCTCTTGTTCTGGTGACTTCCACTGTAGAGCAGCAACGAACATCCACAGAAATATACAGAGGAGAGAGCTAAAGATGAACAGGAAGCACCCAGTAACGTTCGAGCTGGGCATTATAGACCACTATGATTAGAATGGCGTTCTTCTCCAGATCTGCTATCCTCCAAAGTTGGCCTTCACATGTTCACCTGTTCATGTATCATCCTTCGCTAAGTGAAATTCTTGCCACCACCATTGTGAACACTACGACACTAGGAAAGAACTTACACCGCTCAAGTAATACAGTTCTTTTCAAGAGTACATCCACTTCCCATTTATAACATAATGCCCGTGTTTCTCTTCTTTAAAGAAGCATCAAAGGAAGAGAAAAAACAGAGCTTTTACCCATTACTGCATAACTAACAATCTCCAAACAATCAGCATTCCACAATTGTGTTCTGTTGTATGATATCTGGTTGAGTTTTCAGACATATTGTGACATCACTCACCGGATGTCCATTTAATTCTACCTTGTGCCCCTCCCTCCCCCGTTCTTTTACACGCCTTAGGAGTACAAGCATCCTGCAAGCAAATTCAAATCCAGAATAAATTTGAATATTTTAGAAGGGCGGGAATTTCCTGAACACTTAAAAGCAGATGGGGTCAGTGCCCTACCCAAGGACTGCTGTACCCGGGTGAAACAGCCAGACACAGTCAAAAACCACCACCAAAAATGACACAGAAATGAATTTAGAAATATAATGGCACATGGAACATGATCGTCAAGGAATTCAAAATGAAAAGCAGAGGCTCTGCAGGCAGGCAGAGATGACTGAGGTTCGTATCTTCTTCAAGCCCTGGCGAGAGCTTTGCAAAAGGCACAGATTTAACGGTGTCCACCGCAGCGGGTGCGGAGGAGGTGAGGTCAGACCTGCTTTTAGGGCACAGATGAAAGTCCCTGCACTCTCCCCACATCTTCTTTCAGTACTGCAAACAATAAGCTGAGGGAAATTTAATGGATTAGAGATGAAAAGGATCCCAGTGAGACCAACGAACCAGCTTGGCCTCTCGCTCGTTCTCCCTTGCTGTTCAGGCGCATGCCTTTGATGCCAAAAATAATGGGCGGGAAAAAAAAGGGAAGGAAAGGTAAATGTACCCGGTGTCTCACCAAAGTCCATGAATTTCACGTGTTCCTGAGGTGGCTTCTTCACCAGGATGGCCTTCTTGCGAGAGGCTTTCATCTGCTTCAGAAGAGCCCGCTGGACGTCAGCGGCAGTGTACTGGGTCTCTGTTAGAAGGAATAAGAAACCAGGTGAATTTGCTTTGCTTTGTTATGTGAGGTCAACTATACATATTTTTGAACCATATTCCCTTTGTAGCAAAATCTAGTTTTAAAGGGACAGTTTTGGCAAACTCTCAGAATGTGCTACTTGCCTGCTTTTCTTTCATTTATATTGTAAGTCAAGATACTTTTTCAAGTACCAGCTTCGGGGGAACGTTACCATTATGGAAGACACTTGTTAAGATGAATTTGGGAATAGTGGAAACTTCTTTTAAGAGGAGTGTTTAAGAGATGTATGGCGCGTAGGTCCTAACAGTCCAAATACATACCTCCATTAAGAGCCAAGTCTTGGCTCTGAGCTAGTGCCTGGCTATGCGGGTATGGCTCTCTTATCAAAGTTCTTGTTTTTTCACGACTTGGGGGACAGATGACTGTAGTTTGGGTGGTAGAGTTATGTGAATTAAAATTTCACACAAAGGCGGGGGAAATCTTCCCAGCTTAGCCCGCACTGGAGTGGAGCTGCTCTGGCATGTATCCCCAAAAGACACACAACACAGATGATGGACCCAATGCAGAGCTAAGCAAACATTCACCCCCAGTCAAGAGATATGAGGTAAATCCATTGTTCTTTTGCTCCCAGTGCCACCCCAGTTTATAACCAGCCATATGCAAATCAGTCTCATGGGAACAGCCAAGCCCGAACTGCCAAGCCAGGTTCTCTTGGGACCGGAATCAAGCATCCTGGGACCAGTTGGCATGGATTCCCTGCAGCCGTGTCTACTCAATGTTGCCCTTTGCCTTAACTGTCCTCAGGGAAACTGTGGAGGACCCAGACCACTGTACTGTCCATTCTTTCCCACCTTCACTAGAAATCCCACTCAAAACCGGTACATATGGCCACAAACAGCTCCATCACCACCCACTGTGCGTCACGATTTAAGTGGCATGACTTTCCGTTTGCTGGTAGTCAAACAGCGAAGGCTCAGGGGTGCCTGCTGGCCAGCTCATGGCTATGGTTGTCAGCTGGAATCTTTTCCTGTAGTGGTGCAGCGCTCCTTTCACCTTTTTGTTTTGAACTTTGTAAACTTTTCAAAGTTTAAAAATAAAAACTACTCTCACCTCCAACGGTAAGGTGAAATAATGTTTTGTAGATATTTCCTGGAGCTTCCCGGCATGCTCAACGGATAGTCTAAAGGCAATGAGCTAGACTAGAAATGCATTATTGGCTGGTGAGTTGCCAGAAGTGCAGTTTTGATGCGAGCTCTGGAAGGGAATATAATATAACCATCCTACACAATTCTGAATTATCTGGACTTTGCCTAGACGGTGTTTTGCTTGGGGATATCGCTGTAATGTACGAGCGAGTGTCCCTGCTAAATTTTAATGAAGTTTTGTCAGTGTAGAGGTGATTTAGTGCATGTCAAAAGTACCAGATTGAGAACACTGCCAATTGGGGACCTTTTATTGTACTTTTTATTGCATTTTTGTAAAAATATTTTTATATTTTTTGCAGAAAAATTTGCTTCTTTTTCACTAGGATAAACAGAAGTCGCTCACGCTTTTCTATATCAGTGATGAACCAATTATTACATTTCGGTAATCCTATTTTTATTGGACACACCACATTCCTGCAGATAATGCCCATTGTAGGGTTTCAGTTTTTGGATAGATTCTTTTTCAAAACATGGAGTGCTGCCTCGAGTGCAAGTGAGAAATCTGATGGCTCTTGAGGCACTCTCGGTGATGCTTCTCTGCCCCGGCTTGCACAGGGATGGGGACAAAATGGCTTTCTCTAACCTCCAGCACTAGGTGCACGAGAACTCCACAGAAAAGTAAAATGATCTCTGCTGAATGGGCCAGCGGCTCCCACATTTATTTTAGTCGATGTGGCTTAGGGTTTTAGGGCTGATTCTTGATACCCAAAAACGATATAGTTTGGCAAACTATTTTGAAAGAATACATTTCCGCAAAGCACCCTGCACAGGGAGGAAAAGTGCAGGCAAAGTATTCAGCCTAATGGCATTCGATAAGTTTAACTATAGCCCTTCATCTGGACTCACTGTTGAAGTGGCAGAGCGCTGATTCGTCAGTGTCTTGGACCTCAGCAAATTCCTGATGACCCTCTTCGTCCTCAGGAGACAGATTAAGATATCAAAGCAGGCTTCACAAAAGCCTTTGATGCTTTCCTGGCCTTCGTTTTCACGTCAAAATAAATGAGATGAGAACTTCTGAAGCTCATCAACCACAGTCTTGAAGTAGCAGGGAGGACAGCTACGAGGCTTCCGGCACCGCAGCCAAATCCTCAGTCGTTACAGATGAAGCCAATGCAGAATGTTTTACGCCACTATAACTCAGTGCCTGCACCCCAAGAATGAAAATTTGATTTTTGTTTTCCTATATATGGCAGGTGTCAACTTTATGTTGTACATCTTGACACCAAAAACAGCTCAGTTCACACCCAAAATTCTGCCAACAGAAAACGGACTGTCGAATACTTGATGCACGCCTCACAGAAAGATTGTCAATGATAAACACAGACTGGAATGCAGCTGCCAATCTAAAAAGGTGTCGTCCACAGAAAATGTATTGACAAAGCCAATACGTCGGCTTTAGTGTATTTTTGTTGTTGTTGCAAGTATATACAATGGAAATCAAAAGTTTAAACTTAGGAAAGTAAAAATGATGCAGTCTACAGGCAAAGTGTCCTTCTTTTCCGGCAGTTGTGCATGTCTGATCAAGAAAAATGCTGTCACTCATAGTGCAAGACACCTGATGGATGAATTGGGCTGGCCCACAGCGACATGTGGAAGGGGCGGTAGCAAAATGTGAATGACAGGTGAACAGGCCAATAAATGAATGAACTGGGCTGAACCAAAGCACCACTCGATGGGCCCGATTCAAAATTGTAAAGTTAGACGAAAGTCTAACTTTACGACTTTCAGTATTCACAAAGGGCATTTACGAATAGTAAATGCCCTTTGTGAATACCAAAAGTCATAAAGTTAGACTTTCGGTATTCACAAAGGGCATTTAAGAGTAGTAAATGCGCTTTGGAATACCAAAAGTCATACAGTTCGACTTTCGTCTAACTTTACCTTTGTGAATCGGGCACAATGTGTTTGTGTGTATGTATTATTGTATTTTTGAAAATATGAGGCTTTTCAAAAGCTTTGTATGTATATTGACATCATGTTTTTAATAACACTTAGTCCTTTGTTATGTATTTTTATGCAATGTTTATGGATGCAAGCTGCATCCAAATAAAGCATTCCGAATCTGAAAAAGCTTCCTCCAGGCCAGACCTAAAAAGGAGAGTATGTAGTTCTAGGAACCCGAAGCAGGAGCAGGCTCAATTGTAAAAAGCATTGGCAAAGTCAAAAGGTTGGGCCTGTATTTTGACTCCAAATATATATACCTGCCTGATAGAGAGCTAAAACAAAACTAAAATGATTGCTTTCTATACTAGTCCCTTTAGACAAAGAATTTCATGTGTCATGATTCAATAAATATACTTGTGAGATTTAAAATAATCCCTCCTGCCACAGTTTAAGTTTTGAAAAATAGTAAGTGCCCGGGCCCTTCTCAGGAGGCCACTGCAACTTGCACAACCCATTGCGCTTGTCAGCACTCCTAGCCAGTACCAACATAACTGCTAACGATCACCCTTCCACAATTGTGACAATTCAGACTATTCCAGGCCCCCAGAGTTATAGTAATCGCTTGGGTGGCCAATATTAGTCACTTTTAATGTATAAGGAATGAATAAACAAATATCGCAGTGTTCATCGCGAAAGCAGATAAACACTGCCACCATGTGGCAGATTGTCATAAATGCCGGTGTTGACAATTAAGTACCGGTGTCGGGCACCAGAAACTACCAGCTCAAACTATGCCCTTCCTCCTGCCCTAAGGGGCAAGCTGTTCATAGGAGGCAGAATGATACAGCAAAAATCCTATAGCATGATGTGAAACAGAAACAGTTCTGTGGGCAGAGGCAGAGCCCACGTTATGTATATTGTAAAGAACTGTAACGACAGGTAGGGAGAAAGGTACTGTCAAGCCAGACCTAAAACAGATAAAAGATCGAAAACTAGCCAAAATAATGTGTTTTCTGCATCCGTTGCATCTAGCGAATGCTGATAAAGGATTCTAACATCATGGAGATACTCCGAGCCTTTAATGAGCCTCAAGCCGACTTCTGGGGATGATACTTGCAAGCCTCTGCTCCCCACGAGGCAACTTTTAATGGGACATCTTTTCAGGTGTGGACTTGGTTAAAAAAAAAAAGTTTGCACTAAAGTTGGGTTCATTGACGGATGCATACCTCTCCACTAGATTCCAAGAGCAAGTAGCTTATGCATTCCCATTTCTTCCTGCGCATTCTAGTAGTTGGTGGGTGAACAGTTACTCTACAGGGCATACACAGTGCTGAATAGCGAAAATACAACAAGTAATACAATAGCCAAGGCCCCGCTCAGAAACTATATATAGTATGATATATAAGAGAATAGCAATACATGACTCAACAAGCAAAGGCGGATTACAAACACATGATCAGAATACACTGGAAGAAGAAATACCAAAAATGAACTCAGTTGTCCTTTTCCCAGTTTAACAAGAAGTAGTCTGGATACATTACTCACACCTGACCTGGGACAACAAAATGAAAGGTTAGATCCCTTCTTTATGCACAGGGTGCAGCTTCCGGCACTGTTGTGAGAAGCGGATGCGGGGTCCCCAGGAAAGCGTGCGTTGTTCCCTCCGTGCACATCCACGTGGAATGAAGAACATTCCACTTGGCAGCACTCCAAATCTTTTGGAGGGAAACAGGCAAATTCTTCAACGAGATGGCACAGGGGACTCTCCTGCTGCATCAATTTTTGATGTTATTCAGAGCCCTTGATGAGCACGAAATCTCCCTACTGTGAACACAACCCCCACGGGTTGCTCACATTTAACTGCTGTTTTGTGGGGAAAAATTGAACCATACGATGTACAAATGTGGTGGAGCATACAGGAGTGTGCAGGCAACAGACACTCCTGGGGACAAGAACACTGCAAATATGTTAATATTCTGCCTCAAATTCATAACGTATACTTGGTCATGAAACTTGAAGAGAAAGAACTAGACAATCTGTGGCAAGATAGAATGCTAATTGAGGCCTTGGGGTCTGGCTTGCAATAGCACTGTCATTTCAAAGGGAAACATAAGATAAAAAAAATGCAATTAAATACAATACAATGAACAAGAGAAGAGCAAACGCAACCCTTTCGGATGGGATAATTGCATCACGTCTTAAACTGAAAACATCTTCATGGCTCATTCCTGATGCTGACAGATAGATTTTGTTTCTGGCCTTAATGCTTAGGACTGTGTTTTTGAAGATGCCAACAGCTGTATGGCGTTTTATTGATTACACTATTTGGTGACCTGGATGCGTACTTCTTTTGTTGTGTTATATAGTGTAACACACCTCTGCACACCACTGATTGCCCTCCCTTAGGAGCTTGGGCTTTGCCATCTTACCCTACTCCTGTATCTGTGTAGACAGTTGCACTCGGTAGCTCTGGGTTTCCTTAGGATGAAGCACTTAGACATTGGATTGAGACTTCCCCCCCCCCCCACACCCCAGTGTGTCAATGGCCCATATTTGTGCATAACCTTTTCGATGCCCTGTGGCCAATGGGGGCTGGTATGTGCGACTCTCTCTGATCACCTTGGTATGTGTTGACAAAAGGCAATCTGCTCTAGGATTTCGCGACGGTATGTAAGAGCTAGCATTCTGTGATCCCCAATGCCCCTGGGTAGTTGCAAAATTAGACCGTGTAGACTGTCATTGGCATGGGTAGTCTGTAGGGGGCTGGCTAATTAATCTGAATGGGGCTATTGTGATGCCAGCAAGCAACATCATCTCATCGAGGAAACAAAGGGCCACAGGAGCATCCTCGGCTTGCATGGTCTACAGCACTCAGTATGAAGAGGCTCATAGAAGAACGCAATTTTTTGTAACAAAACTCTTCACTGGTATGAGATCTAACAATCAGCTGATGACGCGTCCCTTATTAGCAATTAATGACCATCTCATATTGTATTGTATTGTAATTGCATTTATATAGCGCTTACTACACCTGACGCGTTGAAGCGCTTTTTGGCAAATAGCACGCTACTCCGAAACCCAAAAAGGATTACTGGTGGATTAGTATAGTGAAATCTGAGTTAACTTGAGTGATGGACATCTGACTGTTAGTTGGATTGAAAAGGACAATGGATGGAATGGGGGATAAAAGAGGGAAGAGTCTAGAAAGTGGTTATAGGGCGATGGTAGTATGAAGCGGTTTGGATGAGTAAATGGAGAGATGGAGGAGGGAAGAATCTCTAGAAATCGATTTGGCAGATCATAGTAGTAAAATTAGTTTTGGGATGAGTCAAAGGAGGGATCGGGGAGTTAAGAATTTAGAAGAGTTGTTTGAGAGATAATAGTATTAAAAGGAGGTTTGGGGGAACTAAGGATGGATAGAGGAGGGATAAGACTAGAAAGGGTTATTTTGGAGATCATAGTAGTACAATGAGGTCTGGGACGAGTCAGAGTGGAGGTAAAGGAGATATTGAGAGAGGTATAGGGTGAAATATAAGGTAGTGCATCAGAGAGAGTCAAATGTATTTTTCTAACATTAACAGTAAAGTAATAAATACATAGCTACATTAGTACATATTTATATCAAGAAATACACATATCCAGATGCATACACATATAATCAAATTAAATTTTCATATACACAGGGATGGATATGCTGTACATTTGGGTTTGAGTATGGTGGTTATGTAGGAAAGAGCCAACTCTAGAGTAGTCTTCTGAAACTAAGATATTTATCTGTGGATCTTATGTTTGGGGGCAATGAATTCTACAGTATGGCTGCTTGAATAGAGAGAGATATGGCACGTATGTTTTTAGGTCTCGCCTAGGCAGCGATTGCGCTGTCTCTTCGAGACACCCTGCATTCTGAATAGGGGCCTCAAGCTCGTCAGTTAGTCCAAGCTAGTTGGCCATGATAAAAACATAGAAATAGGTCACAGAAGACAAAGTGGTGTTCAATAGAAATCCAAGGTTGACTGATGGTGTCACACATGACCTGGACCCGTTAGTAGTACTGCCCACCCCAAACCTCAGATCCAAAAAGATATAGCTGCTCACCTGGGTCAAAGTGAGCTTCGACAATGGCGCGGACAGAGTTACTCTGCCCGAGGTCCCGGACTCGCAAGCTCTTGAAATCCTTCTTGACATCAGAGTTTCTGAAGAGATTGTCCAGCTGTGCAACAGAAGCGCAAAAAAAAGTTCCATGTATAGAATTATGCAGAACAGACATAGAGAAGGCTCGTTTATGGATTGTGTACACTGTTCGAACACGAGTCACGGAATTGAAGAACCCATAAAAAAAGATGCCATGCCCACTGAGGCTGAGCCAACCTGCCCCTTTACTATTTAAAGCAATTTTCAACATCTGATTGCTGTGCCACGCACAGTACAGTTTTCATGGGTGCATCTTCTGTTGTGCAGAGTATGTAAGGGCATTTTCAGTAAAAAAGCAGAGAACGAACCCCTCAGTATTACTCTTAACTTTATGATTTCCTTCTTCACAAAGTCATGCACTCCCCATGTTTCAGGCTGTGGCATGAAGTTAATTTCTCTCTATACAGGATGTAGCCTGTGTCTTGGGTCACCGCTTTAGGTTAATGGCTTCTTGTACACCATGACACAGACTTGTCTTAGGCTGATTGATGAACATACGAGTTCCCTGCATGGAATATTAGTGTCTTAGTCATGCACCATAGTCTGGCATGGCCACTTCCTACAAGAGAACAATGCTGTACCCTAAGTCGGCAGCTAGATAGGACTCGCTGCACAGTATTTCCCTACTTGTACCACAGTTGGCAGGTTCCGGATTTGCACTTTGGGGTTACCTCTTTTGACTCGTATGTCCTTTTTAGCTCCCTCACTGCCCCTTATTTATGCACTGTTTACTTATAACAGAACTTCAGCTTTTCTACGGTATGCAGTTTCAGACTTTGGCCCTGGGCTAAAAGTAATAGCTTTCTGTGCATTTGTATAGATACCTATGTCCGAAGCCCTGGGCATCTGCCAGTAGCTCCCTGGACACGCAGCTTCTCACTGGGTACGTAGGCTAAGCAAGAAGTTAATGACTCCACATACATATTGTGTCAGCATTACTCTAGGGAATTTAATATCTGACAGCCCATGCTGTTTGAGCCTGTACTCTAGAATGAAGTGAAACTCCTGTACACACTACTTCACCCATAACTCCCTGTAAAAGGCATTGCTTCATATCCTAAAACGTCTGATGAAGTTAACAGTTTTTTTGTACAGGATAGTTTTGCATGTTTTCTCTGTCTTAGGTTTATATAAGTATCTGCAAGTCAGTGCTCTGACAATGGTCATGGATGTTGATTCACCAAAAAGCCTGGGGTGGCGGAAGTGAGGTCACACACCCCTTGACCAGAATGACATCACAGGAAGTGACATCACAGGACCCCAATGTCTTCCCAGGAGAGAGCTGGCATTGAATAAATACTGATAGTGGGTCCTGCTACATTCTGTCACATGTTAGTAATACTGTGAGCCCCTGCCTGATCTTTCTTTAGAGCACAATGCCTTCTGTTAAATTTATTTTTTCTTTTCCTCTCTTTTCAAATTGTTTCTGTAAAATGTTATCACAAATGCGTTCTAAAATGGCCACCTGTGCACCTGCATGTGAACAGATAGGTGGTCACTTCAATAGTTTTTGTAAAACGGTATTACAAAAACATTTGAAAATCTACACCTGGCCAGACACATATGTGCATGCTTCATCAGCCATTTTGTAATTGCTTTTGTGATAACATTTTACAAAAAGCAATTTCTAATGAGCACAAAAAATCGTAAAGGCCAAAGATCAGCAGTCAAAGCTAGACCTATTGGCCTTATCACTGCGTGTTAGTTTTTGCAATAGACATCAGTAGCAGCTGTTGCTAGAAACAAGGAATGTTGTTTCTGCATGGCCATGTAAATGAAATATTTACATTCAGCAGAAGGCACTGGTACCTGGAGAAAGAGATCAGTTAGGGGCCCTCAGCCCGTTGCATAATATCAGGACAGATCTAAAGAGGCCTTGTACTGCATGCACAAGTTAAAGCCAGCAGACCCCATGAATGAGATTATAGTGTACATCACATGCACTTAAGAATGTTTCTATTTCCGAAAATAAATGCATTCTGAAGTGAAATGCACATTGTAATGAATGAATATTTCCCAGATAGAGTGTATGTATCAGCAGAAGGTAAACTGGGCTCATCATAGCCCTGTTTTGCATCTTTCCCTGGTACTGCCATTGTGAGTGAGGCGGCAGGGGTCTCAAGAGCAGCGCCAGGTGTAGCAAAGGGCCAGCCAAGGGTCACAGTTGCAACCCCTAAATAACGTCCATGAAAATGGACCCCATGTCCAGAATGAAGCTGTGCCCTAAAAGGGCAGAGAGAATGAGTTTAGTGTACAGGATAAGTTTCCTCTGTCCCAGGTTGGCGTTCTTAAAGTAAATCACTGTGCATTCAATTTTCACTTTCTCAGATTTCTTTTCTAACAATTTTGACTTACCCATCTTTCCATGCTACTTAACCGCTATATAACTTCAGAGGGCTTAATGCAGCTTAAAATTGTAGGGCAATATTTGGAAGCTGTGCACAAAACAGAGCAATTTTCAAAGTTTTATTGTCCTGATAGGTCGTAACAAGCACTCCTCTTCGCTCAAAACTTTGAAAGAGGAAAAAATGATTCGGGCAACTCTACTCACCGCACTCTCAATGCTCCTAGCCGTCTCCCCAAAGAGCTCAGACTTAGGGTCGGCCATCTCGGGTGTGTAGAATACCTCCTGCCCTTCGACTTCCTCCAGAATCAGTACTCCCTGGAACGACTTGGTTGCTGCACAGGAAAAAATGGGAGTGGTAACAACAATCATGAGTGAATTAACACACTGGAAATGTTACCCACAGATTGAAAACTGAAAACCCATCAACTGTTACGAAGCCCATTCTATCTACCTAGGGGATGGCGCAGGGGATAGTGCCAGAGGTGGAGGTTAGTGTGATGACTGAGTGATGGAGAGTTAGTATTTGGCCAACAGATGTCAGTGGAGAGGTTTTACCATATACTCTTTTGTTTTAATTGTTTTTTGTTTTTATTTATTTCCCTTGACTTCTGAGCAGGACAGAACACGGGCTGGCTGAGTAATAAAAGAAGAGACGTTAGAGACAAGAGGAGGCAAACATCAAGAACGCTGAAGTGGACATGTACAATAAAGGAGGCGCACAGGAAAACTAACTTAAAAGGCAACAATTCAAATACTAAAGAAGAAAATACACACAGAAATGAAAAATCACTGAAATACATACAAGAAAGAGGGTCAAACACACGAGGGAGGCAGACAGTCAAGGAAGTCACAAATTTACATCACGAATGGAGACGTAATTGCCACATTTCCCCGAAAAAAAGACATAATATCTGCTTTCATCAACTAAAACAAATCTAAGCAATTCAAAAGAGCAGCCATAGAATATGTGCAACGGTTAAATGCTACAAAAACATTTTGTTGGGTGAAATGTGACAACTAAGGTGAGAAGCTGGAAACAATAGAACACGAACCAAAAAGAACATGAAAATGGCACACCTTCGAAGTCACCACAAAAAAAACACATATCCCAGCAAAATCCATTGACACAAAAAACATGCAGAGGAACAAAGAAAACCATGAGAATCAAACAAGCAATGAAAATAAAACTATTTAAGAAAACTTGAGAATACCACGCAAATTAAATAAACACAGAAGGGTAAAATATGTAAAAAAAAAAAGACCATGGGTACAAAGCCCTGATTTAAACAAAGCAACCATAAAACCAACACAAATACATACACACACTAAGAAATAAGCTACGAAGTTTATATCTGAAAAGAAGCTAGAAACAAAATCTCATCGGAATAGAAACCAGTAAAAAAAAAAAAACACACACACACATCCCATGAAAGATGCAATGAAAACAAGTGACTAATTACAAGAAGCCAAAAATTAACACATCTGAAAGAAAATCATTAATCCCCACATCAAGGATAAATCACATGAATAGAGAGAGGGGAACCAACGTGAATCAATAATGGAATCCAGAGAGGAGCCCAGGAACACATGCATCAGGGACGAATACATGAGTCAAACATGGAAAGAGACAGGAAACGCACACATAAGGGAAAGAAACATGAAATGGCAAAAAAAAAAAGAAAACTCAAAAGAAGTGATTAAAGACACAGAAGTCAACACCAAAATACATCGGATCACAGATACACTGAAAATGAGAAAACAGATTCTATTTCTAATCAATAATTTCAGACCATGTTTACAGTCATTTAAAAACGAATTATTGGAATACAAGAAACACTACCCAACCTCTGTGGGACACATGCACGAAACAGAATGGAGGAAAGAGGAATAGGCTAGAGCAAACGTCGGTGTAAACAATCCTCGGTGTAAGGACAGATGACAAACCACTATAGACCATTTAACAACATCCTTTAAATGTTTGTATCACATGGTCTTCCTTGGAAACAGTGACGAGAGATTCACAGGAGATACTTTTGAAAAGTCACAATAACCATTCTTACAGAACAGACATTCAGGGAGGAAACGCACATAAGGAACAAACCGGCAAGACAAAATATAAGAGAGAAAGGAGACATTTATGAGTCAACATTTACTATGTAAAGATTCAGAGGAAATACAAGTATATAAAATTGACAATCTTCAAAAATAACATTAACCCAGCCAACTCAAAAAGAGCTAGACCCAATGGATGTGGATAGTAAATGGGCCACTTGCCCTTCTGAGACAATCAGAAAAGCAAAGTAAAAACGCGGCTAGTCCATCAGCCAACAATGCCTGGTGGAGCGCCAACATCTTTTCAATCTGCAGGAAGACGGCAATCGTGGTCGCAACTAGTGGATCAGAGGAGCACTTGCCACTGTGAAACCAACATGATTCACAGTGCATGCTGCTTATAATGCCTACATCATGCTTAACATTGTTGAGCAAGCACAGGTTAGAAAAGTACCCAAAGTCCCAAGGTTCACCATGATATTTCATTGCACACTGTGTCACAGTCCCCTTGATCTGAAAGAGTCGGGGGTGGGAGAGGGTGGGTAGACTCACTTGGGCAGTTGCTTCCTTCTGCATCGGCCACTGCGGTCTTCCCATCAGAGCAGCACCCCAATGGAGTGTTATAGCAAGTCGCCCTCTCTACGGCTGCTGCGGACGTCACCGGGTCCTCTTCTGCCTCTTCATCTTCCCCTAAACCCAGACAGACAGGGGTTTACTGCACAGGCAGAGGTAAAGGCATCTCCGATCTTGTCTTTAGCATAGTTTTGTCCATATGTACTTGAATGTCATCACTGTCACAAAAACGCACTGATGACACCAGCCTGGCTCTAAAAAGTTACACCACCATCTCTCAAATTTAAAATGCCACAATGTAAATAAATAGTTAACCTGGGAGGTCTCAACATTTCCTTTTCAAGCGCTGATCTGAGGTCCCCGCATGAGAGAATTTTATTTCTGAACTTCAGCTCGATATGATAATCAAGGATAAATTGTCCCTGAGCACATATATGCAAGTTCTTATATTGTTTCAAGAGAAAAGATAACCACAATCAAATCAATGTTCTTTCAAAGTTCATCAAATCAAATTCCTTTAATTTCCATTTCTTTTCTCTTCATACATCAGAAAATTCTTCACAGTCTTCATCAAGTTCATACAGAATGTAGCCAATAGATCAAAAAGACCAGTGATATGATAATCAAGAGTTTGTGGCATAAAGGTCCACAAAAACACACATCTATTTTCAGAGACCAAACACGGCTTGCCACTGGAAGGCAGGTCAATGGATCGGGGCTCAAGATAGGTGGAGTCTGGTCGCCTGTGGAGTGCATTGAATTCAGGGCCCAAGAAATGTTTATTTAGATGACCAGAGGATCAGGGTGTTAAATTCAACAAATATGTTTTGAAATTGAATTCCTGTTACTATTTTGAAGTTTTGCATCACTATGAAGACACATATTTTGGTGCGAGTGAGGTTGTTACTACTAAAGTGTAAATAAGGTTAACTGACCTTTAGACAAAATGTAAAAGTTTGGATTACTGTGTGTATACATTCAAATTCTAAAAAGGAACGTTTGGAGAAATACGTTACATTTTCTGGAATCTAGCAGCTATATTTTCTGTGTACAAAAACCATTCACTCAATTGGACATAGTCAGGGCTTCACGTAGGAAAAAGAAAACTGGGGGTGCTCTAAAAGGGGAGGGGCAAACCTCTTAAAGGGGTGTGGCCTATCCAAGTAGGGGCGTGGTCTACATCAAGATAACTAGTATTGCGTTAGGGCTGGGGCAGGATCACGCAGACTAGTTCTTCTCTCTGCGCTTCACTTGTTGCTGGATTACACTGCAGCCTTGATGCTCAGTGTGAAAGGTCAGAGCAGGGTCATGCTGGAGCCGGCTGCCTGTGGTCATCTCTCTCCTAATCATCCCACGATGTCAAGGCTGGAACCACGACGACGTTGCTCCTGCGCTGCAAAAAAAGAAAGGAAATCCTGAGAGAAAATGTCTCTCTTTAAAGGATTTCCCTTCCTCCTACAACGCGGCTCACTTGCATGACGTCATGCCTTGACCTCCACCACTCAGTAGTGAGCAAAATGAGCATGCGCACATTGATGTGCATGTACTCACTGCTGTCCAAGAAAAAAATAAAGAAAACAGACTACCTTTGCGAGACCCGAAAATAGAGCCCGATAGAGACCTGTTTCGATGTCGCCTGAAAATAAGTGCCGGTGCTCAGACCCGGCCCACTTAAAGCCCTGGATATAGGATGTACTATTTCTTTGACTAAAATGGACACTATTGCTCTCATTACATTATTGGTTTAGTTTATATATAAATATATAAAGTACGCAGCATTGTTTTGTATTCAGTTAATATAGGCAACATTTTCTTCATTTCATGTTTTAAATTAAGCCTTGAAAGTCTTTGCAAGACTTTCAAATGTTCTTACGTACTAGAGTTTAATACAAAAGCAGTACGTACAGAGAGGCTAATGGTGGGAAATAGGGAACAGAGCAATGATGTTGTTAAACTCCTTGGCATGCACTTTACCTGCTGGTTCAGATCCACTTGCTTCCTGGTCTCCGCTGGCCTCCATATCCTCATCCCCACTTCCTAATGCACTGCCCGACCCGGACAAGGGTAGCTGGGTAGTAGGCATCACGACAGGGGCAGTTAGTATAGGTGTGACCTTTGTTCCCTGGCTGCTCGGAATAGAAGAGTGAGTGGCCGGCTGGAAAGTACTTTGTCCTTCTGTGCTCTCTGGGGTGATGTCTTCCTCGAAGTGAAGTGGTGTGTTCATCTCATCAGTATCATACTCTTCAGTTGTAGCGCTCAGCGTGGTGGGCAAGAGCAAGCTCATGGGTGGTGTGGTGGCGGCGGCTGTTGTTGGTGCAGACTGGCTGCTGTGCGAGATCGACTCTGTAAAAAGTTGTGTAGATGAAAGAGTCAAAGAATGCATGAAAGACTATTATATCAGGCATGCCATTTTCAAAGGGGGCACCTAGAACCTGCTTGACAGATCACATTGCACAAGGAACATGCCTGATTCTTCTCAGGGAGCGAGGTACCAGCTGAAATGGGAGACACGCACCATACATGTCACAGTATGTTGCAACCAGTCACTTGGGCAAAGAAATAATCAACTGCACAGCATTTCCAATGGAGACACAACAGAAACACCAAATCACAGAAGTGAAACAGGACCCATGACAAGGAACTAACATTCAGTGACCTCATCAGGACATCCCTCGTCTCCTCTGCAGGTTTTGTGGATCAGAATCTAGTTTGAAAGCCTGCTGCGAAGACCGACGAAGCAGGGGCGGTCCAGAACAGAAACCAACGTAAAAATCTAAAGCCCTTCTTGGGGTTGGTACAGAATGTTTAAGGTGTCAAAGGCCATTTTTGATAAGGGCCGGACGAATATGGGGTGGTTTCTTCCGTACTGGATGTTGTCTTAACACGTCAATACTGTAGTAGCTAACATTTAGAAGAAAAAGGACAACCCTATGTGCCAGAAATTAAAGATCTGAACGTTACAGAAGCAAAACGGCAGATGGGAAACATTTTCAACATTTTCTTTTAGTCTCTGTGGGGGGTTGCCTCTTGGAAAAGTATCACAACACCACTTGTTATAAGCTCATTTATGCTGATAAACTAAATGCAGATACATTTAGGGTTCCAGTTGTGTGTTCCCTTTGTACTCCAGACCCTGCTGAATATTGGGTGGTTTCAAAGTCCTCACCCCATGGGCTTTGTGCCTTGGGTATGTGGTTTCCCATAGCCTGCGTGGAGACACACCATTTGTCAGGTGGCTCCAGCACTCTTTCCATCCACCAGAAACTCTGCAGCCCCTGAAATCCAGTGAATCCGCCACCTTGCCTGTTCATCCACATCTACCTCCAGCTGTTTATGTAGATTCCCATATGCTTACCTCCCTCCCTCATCTACATGGCCTCATTAGACTGCCCACTGAATGCCAGGGGCTCCACCTGGCGTCTGCCTAGACGAGGAGAGTCTGACTGTGCATCCTAGTATCAGACACCCAAGTGAGCACAGCTACCTTGCTATTCCAGGACACAAACTCTGCTTACTAGATGATGAAACTGCCATTCCCCGAATGTGAGCATGAAGGACAAAGAAATGGATGCCACACCCTTTCCTATGACCCCATTCTTCTGGACCCTTGTGCCCACCAATGTGTCTGAGTAGAGATGGGAGGGACAAAGGTTGGGCTGCAGACCTGATGGAATCCCTTGAACCCATGTGGAGAATAAAGTATATCACCATAGACTGGACAATACCACCCCCAGTCTACAGGAGAGCAAAGTGATTAGTGGGGACTGGAGATGTGGAAAGAATGACTGGCTGGTAATGCCTCCCCGATGATATCCCTGGCTCCATCCTGAGGCACAAGCAGCACTGAAACTGCAGAATTTGAGTCACAACAGTGAGCTTTAAGACCCAATTACTAAATGGTGGCAGAATAAGCATCATGCAAACTTGTAACTTAGTTACAAGGCATCTATCTATTCAGTGTTGTAGAACAATGTATATTTTTCTTTTAACATTTGCTTATTTCCACTCCTGGAATGTGGTATTAAATGGACAAGCCCAGAAACCTTGCACGGATGAGGCAGCACACGCATGAATCGAAACAAACACAGAGCGATTGGCCAGATTCAACTTTGTCTTTGAAAGAATATGTTGATGTAGGACGCCAAACACTGCCCCTGGATGAATGATCTGAATCATCTGATGCAATCATTTAGTGAAAAAGGGGCTATACCAGCAAAATTGAACAAATCCCCGAAAGAGGACCATGATGATAAAAGTCAGAAAATGTACAGCAGGTTCGTGAGTGGAAGAAATGAATGTTAAGATAGGTATTCCAGAGAGTGGTGACAAATGCACCCCACTGTTCATACATTTCCCTTTTTATAGATTAGCTTTTCAAGATGTTTCCAGTCTCTCCACTGGGTTGTGGTAGATTGCAAACATTGGTAAAAGAAGTGAGCCAGATGAAAAGGTAACAAGAGATGTGTGGGCAACCTAGCTGCAAATATAGTGAAAACATAGGGATATAAACTCACAAATATACATGTACACAAACTGCTCAATGTTCTTGGAGGAGGAGGGCTCACCTTGACACTGTCCAGGATGTTTCACCGTGATCTCCCGCCCTTGTCGGCAAGCAATTGTTTTCAGCTGGCACTGGTCGCCATAGGTCACTCCATCGGAGCCGCAGACCTGTGGGACACAGAAAAAGACCCTGTGTACAAAGCATCAGGATATGCATGATGGACACGAGAGACTGCACAAGAAGAAAACAAGTTACTTACCTGTAACTTCAGTTATCCAGTATTGGTATCTTTCATAGATTCACATGCCTGAATCATTCCCCGTCGTCGAGGCGGGAGTCCCACGGTAAATAAAAAAGCAGTGCCAAAAGCACTTTGCAGTAGTAGGCCCTAGAAAAAGGCCTGAGGCCTATATTATAGTAGCCTATCTACCTCATTATGCTAAAAGACCCAAAGTCTTTGCTCCAACCAATCAGCTCACAGCACCCTCTAGAACCTTCCCTGCAGAGCCAGCTCTCCTCAGATTTTCGTAGCACAAGTGGGAACAAGTATCCCAAACTTAGAGAACTGACTCTCCGGGGAGGAGGGTGGGTGCATGTGAATCTATGAAAGATACCAATACTGGATAACTGAAGTTACAGGCAAGTAACTTGTTTTCTTATCCAGTATTGGGGTATCTTTCATAGATTCACATGCCTGAATCAGAATAGCAAGCAGTAAGCCAGGCAAAGTCGGTTGTGGATGGTGGGAGACTTATTGCAGTGCACCCCCATGAATGTATCGTCAACAACCAACAAACGCCTAGAGATTGATCTATTAATAAATCATGTTCAAGTTCAACATTGAAATTATGCATTTTCTTTCTGGAAAGAAATCTTAGGCATCATACAACAAATACACAACATGTTAGCATATGTCTGCATATTTAAAAACAATCTATTGAATTGCATGTACTTTATATGAAATAAGTGAATATCAGTACCTGAACATACTCCTTATGGAAACAGGTGACGTAAAACAGCTTGGCCCACTGCCGCATCACCCTGATTTGCTGATTGCAGGCAGTAATGTCTTGTAAACGTGTGGACATTCTTCCATGTCGCAGCACGGCAAATGTTCTCAAGCGTCACTCCTGCAAACAAAGCCGCAGACGCTGCTACAGCTCTTGTGGAGTGAGATCGAACAGATCTTGTCAATGGTCGATTAGCCTTGACGTGGCAGAATTGAATAGCGGATGCGATCCATCTTGAAATTGTGGCTTTAGTGACCGCTTTCCCCAATGTAGTCTGGCCATAAGCTACAAACAGTTGATCTGATTTTCTCAAAGTCTTGGTTCTCTGAAGATAGAATTTTAAGCATCGTTTGATGTCCAAAGAATGCAATGTCTTTTCAGCCGGGGTTGACGGGTTTGGAAAGAAAACTTTCAGCTTGACAGGTTCATTTAGATGAAACTGGGAAGGCACTTTCGGTATGAACGTTGGATTTGTTCGTAAAGTGACATAGTCCTGGGAGAAATGTAAAAAGGGCTCCTTTATAGTGAAAGCTTGAATTTCTCCCACTCTTCTTGCGGAAGTTAGCGCCAGTAATAAAGCAATCTTCCATGTCAAGAACTTTAGGTCGGCTCTATGGATAGGCTCGAATGGATGCTTCATCAGCTGTGATAGAACCGTGTTGAGCTCCCATTCTGGTGGTGAGGGCTTCACTGGGGGATAAGCCCGGAACAGACCCCTCATAAATTGCTTGATTAGCGATGAAGAGCAGAGTGACTGAGAGTTAGTCATCTTTCTGTACCTGGATAAGGCCGCTAAGTGGACCTTTATTGATGAAAAAGAAAGGCCAGATTGCGCTAAATGCAACAAATAGGGTAATATCTTTTCTGCCGGTGCCTCTATAGGGTGTAAAGCACTAGAGATGCACCATGCGCAAAAACGCTTCCACTTGAGACGATAAGTTTTTAATGTACTCTGGGCTCTTGCCTTCTCTAAAATGTCCCGGCATTCCTGAGGAATTTGAAGATGCTCGAATTCTAGGAAGTTAGGAGCCATGCGTGCAATTTTAGAGATTGAGGATCTGGGTGAAGTACTTGGCCCTCGTTGCGTGACAGTAACCTCGGAGTTACACGCAGTTTGATCGGTGGTTCCTGTGAAAGTAGCATGAGTTCCTGAAACCAGTACTGGCGAGGCCACTTGGGAGCAATGAGGAGAAGGCGACAACTCTCCACTTTCATTTTGCGCACCACTCGTGGAATCAGAGGGATCGGAGGAAAAGCGTATGCATAGGTCCCTGACCATCGCATCGAAAGGGCATTCCCCCTTGACCCCTGTTGAGGATATCTGCTGGCGTAGTACCGGCATTTCTTGTTCTGTTGGGTCGCAAATAGGTCCAACCTGGGTTTGCCCCATCTCTGAAACACATAGTTCAACTGGCCGTCGTCCAGTTCCCACTCGTGGCAATCTGACAATGTTCTGCTCAGTTTGTCTGCCAAGGTGTTGTAGAGGCCTCTGACGTGCTCCACCTTGAGAGTTGTGTTGTGAACTGTTAACCATTTCCATAACTCTTGGGCTTGTTTGGATAGCGTTGCCGATCTCGTTCCTCCCTGCTTGTTGATATAAAACATGCTTGTGGTGTTGTCCGTTTTGACTAGAACCGAGGATCCCACTATCCTGGGGAGGAACGCTTGAAGAGACAGACAAATGGCTTTCAACTCTAGGCTGTTGATGTGGCATTTCTTGTGTTGCTGAGACCATTTTCCCTGCACTTGCAGTTCCTGGAGATGACCACCCCAGCCCTCCATGGACGCATCCGTTGTCAGAATAAAATCCGGAGGATTCTGCAAGAATGAAAGCCCCTGTTCCAGATTGCTGATCTGAGACCACCATTGGAGTGCATGCACCATCCTGTTGGTGATTGTGATGGTGTCCTCGAATGAACCTGTCGCTTGATGCCATTGACAGTTTAGCTCCTCTTGCAGTGGCCGCATCTTTAGACGCGCCAATGGAATGAGGTTGATGGCTGAAGAACACATCCCCAGAAGTGATGCAAATAGGCGAACTGAAAGTGACCTTCTTCTTGCCAGTTTTTTGGCCAACGCCTGTAGACGGAGTTGTCTCTCTCGAGATAAGGATGCCTTGCATTCCACTGTGTCCAAGCAAGCTCCTAGGAACAACAGGCTTTGTCTTGGATGCATCTGAGATTTGGTTTTGTTGATTGTGAGGCCTAGCGATGCGAAGAGATTGCGGCATGCCGTAATGTCGGCTTTTACTTTGGCTTCTGATGGACCTTTGACTAGCCAGTCGTCCAAATACGGGAAGACCTGCACTCTTGCTGCCCGAAGAGCTGCTGCCACAGGGGCCAGGCACTTCGTGAAAATTCTTGGGGCCGACTTGAGGCCAAATGGGAGAACTTTGAATTGATAATGGGCGCCGGCCACAGTGAAACTGAGGTACTTCCGATGGTTTGGGTGGATTGGGATGTGGAAGTATGCGTCTTCCATGTCCAAGGAAGCCATGTAATCTCCCTCGTTGAGGCAACTGAGAATGTCCGAGAGGGTGACCATTCGAAATCCCTGCTTCTTGAGATATTTGTTCAGATTGCGTAGGTCTAGGATCGGTCGCCATTCCCCTGTTTTCTTTTTTATAAGGAAAAAACGGGAATAGAAACCTGTCCCTCTCTGATGGATTGGAACCTTCTCTACTGCGTTCTTGAGTAGCATAGCTTGCACCTCCTTGAACAATAAGTGAAGACGAGGGGGAGGGGGACCCCTGGGCGGAGTCGGTGGAGGTTTGGTGATGAACTCTAGGGTGTGACCATGTTGGATCAAGTCTAACACCCACCGATCCAATGTTATATTCTGCCATTGCTGTTGGAAAGCAGATATCTTCGCGCCCACAGGAAGGTAAGGGGTTGGAGGTGGCGCCCAATTGCTCTCACTGTTTCTTGTGACTGTCTCGTCCTTGGTTGTTTGCGCGCCTTCTTCCTCCTTGGCGAGAGAAACCAGCCGATCCAGATTGTCTGTAAGAGGACTGGTAGTTCTGGCGGTATTGTGGTGGATACTGTCTGCCTTGCTGGTAATAACTTCCTCTGGACGAATAACCTCGTCCTCTAGCTCCTCTGAACGATCCTCTTTTATATTGCAAAGATCCTAGTGACTTTGCAGTATCTGTGTCAGTTTTAATCGTCTGGAGAGCCTCATCGACATGTTTTCCAAAGAGGGACTCTCCGTCATATGCCATGTCCAGTACTTTCAACTGAACCTCCGGACGAAATGTAGTGGCTTTTAACCACCCTTGACGTCTCAGGACAGCTGCCCCAGCCAACTGCCTGAAATTCGTATTCGCCATATCTAGAGCGCAGTCGATGGATTCTTCCGCTGCCCGCTCTCCTTCCATTAAAACTTTCCTGGCTTCTTGTCTTTTGTCCTCTGGCAATAGCTCTATGAATTTAGCCATTTCCGACCACATTTGGCGATCGTAGCGCCCAATAATCGCCATTGAATTTGCTATCCTGATGGATGCTGCAGCCATAGTGGAAAACTTCTTCCCAATAAGGTCTAATCGTCGCCCCTCTTTATCTGGTGGAGTAGAAATAGGGGTAGCTGGGTTCTTTGACCTTTGCTGCGCCGCCTGAGAGATTACCGAATCCGGGCGTGGATGACCAATAAGGCACGCCGGACTAGAGAGCGGAGCACGATATTTCTTTTCTATTCTGGGTAACACAGCAGGCACAGATGCAGGGTTTTTCATTATCTTTACGCCTTCCTTCCAAATAAACTCAATCATGGGAATGGCTCTAGATATCTTTCTTGTTTCCTCTTTAAAGTCATGGAGGAAACACTCCGTTTGCTCCACTGTAACCGGGAGCTTAAACCTGGTTGATGCCCTCTGCATCAGGTTGTGAAAACCACCTACATCTTCAGGCGGTGAATCTGAAGGTTGTGGAGTTGGAGGGGACGGCATGGGTATAACATATTCATCCCATGGGTCTGATGAAGGTATGTTAGGCAACTCTCCATCTTCTACCTCCTCTTCTGATGACGTATCCGGAGTTTGTGGAGGCAAGACCGGTTGCGGAGTTTCCACAATTGGAGAAACCGGTGGCTGTTGCTGAGGAGGAACTACAGTATCAGATTGAGGTACTTGCGGTGGAAAACGCTGCTTGTAGTCCGCCAGCATAGCCTGTAAATCTTGTATCAAATTAGGCGGCAACTGAGTGACTTCCGGGACTCTAGGCCTTCTCTGATGTTCCAATGAATGAGGCACTATGATATCCTCCTGGTAGTAGTGTTCAGCATATGAATCGTCTTCATCATCATCTTGGCACTTGATGACAAGCTCGAATGGGTGACGTGCCACACCAAAAGCACCCTCATCATCATCATCTTCAAAGTCATCTTCTTCATCATCAGCATAAGTTTCTAGAAGATGAGAAGGCATAAGCGGAGATATATATGAACACTGTTGCCTCTTATAAGACACTAATTGAAAGTTCTTTGTCGCTATTGGCGTACAAAAGGCCTGATTCCCAGTGGTAGGTCTTAGTAAAGCTGATCCCATCGATCTTGATGACCCCGGAGACCAAGGTGCATCCACTTGCTGAAAGGATGCCGTCGTCGACGGGTTTATCGTCAACGAGATCGACGACGAGGGCATCGTCGACGATAGACTTGCCGTCGACGGGACTGTCGTCGACGGGCTCGACGTCGACGGGACAGTCGTCGATGGAGCCACCGTCGACGGGACGGTCGTCGACGGGGTAACCGAGGACGGGCTCGTTGTCGACGGGATAGACGTCGATGCTTTCTTCGTCGACGAGGCAGTCGTCGACGGCGGCGTCGACGACTTCGTCGACGGGCTCTTCTTAGATGACGAATTTTTTGATGATGGCGTCTTCGTCGACGAGTTGTCCACGAGAGTTCTTTTTGTCACGATACCAATTTTTGTAGACACAATCGGAGTAGTAATAGATGTAGTGGATATCATATCCATAGAAGAAGAGGTTGAAGTAGAGACAGTGGTTACTGGAGAGGAGACAGTAGAAATCTTACTCACAGTTTTCTTTGCCGGATCGTTGGTGGCTGAGGCTCCAGAGACAGAATGTTTGGATCTCTGTGAAGAGCCTGAAGTAGAGTGGGAGGTCTTAACATGCTTTCTCCCCTCACTTGCCTTGTCCTCTTGAGACCTCGCCCTCTTGCTAGAGGTAGAGGCTCTGTCGTCATCATCCTTGGAAGAGGACTTAAGCCACAAAAGGACTCTGGCCTCCCTATCCCTTAAGGTCTTGGCAGGGAAGGTAAGGCAGATCTTACAGGTTTTTGCCTCATGCTTGGGATACAGGCAATAAATGCAGTCCTTGTGTAGGTCATCCACATGGACCCTCTTCTTCTCGCATGTTCTGCAGGGTCTGAACAAGGCCTTCTTGTCAGACATCTTGAAGCTCTTGAAGAAAAAACTGAGTCAAGACTCAGGGAGACTCCCTCCCACACGACGTGCGGTGAAAATCTGAGGAGAGCTGGCTCTGCAGGGAAGGTTCTAGAGGGTGCTGTGAGCTGATGGTTGGAGCAAAGACTTTGGGTCTTTTAGCATAATGAGGTAGATAGGCTACTATAATATAGGCCTCAGGCCTTTTTCTAGGGCCTACTACTGCAAAGTGCTTTTGGCACTGCTTTTTTATTTACCGTGGGACTCCCGCCTCGACGACGGGGAATGATTCAGGCATGTGAATCTATGAAAGATACCCCAATACTGGATAACTAGAATCCTCCCACACTGCGATGAAGAGATTATTATAACTATCAATAAGAGACAATAGAGCCAAATAATCGAAGAACAACAAATAGCATGTGACAAACTCTGATCTCTGCAAAGGAAAAAGTTGTTTGATGAGACACATAATAAAGGGGAAGAAAAGAGAAGAGCTTTCAGCAAAGAGGTACTCCGGGGACCAATCACATTAGTAGTATGGAACGCGCAGTTCCAAAACATTCTCAGCTGAATTTGCAACCAGGAAATGAAACGCTGCCCTGTGTGACTGGTCGGAGTGGGAAACCCGCTGCTCGAATATTGAGGAAGTATGGAAAGCCCCCAAAACCTTCAACATGCAGAAAGGAGATGTTCGCATCACTAAGTGGCAACAGGTTGGACAGGACACTGTCACACCACTGTAGGAATGACCATATATTTCTGAGCATGGAAGACCATCCAAATGAAGTGATAGAAAATGCAAAGGATTTTTTTTTGCTGAGGGACAGCGGGGAATGGTAGATGTGCTTCTGAGTGAAATAATGCACTCATCAAGGTTCGCTTACTAGAGGCATCAGTGGTAACCAGACTTCAAATGACGAAGTGGACAAGACTTGTGCACTAAGACAGTGATGCTGTGAAACAGGTGGTATGGGATGAATTCTCTTACCTTGGTTGTGTTGGTCTCGTCGCAGAGAAGGGACGGGCATTCACAGTGGGCAAATCCACTATCCTCCACACAGGAGGCACCAAACTCGCACTTCAAGTCAGCGCAGGTCTTCGGAGCCGAGGGATCTGAGAACACAATTCTGATATCATGAACAGATCAAAGACTCTCAGGGCTACGAAAATGCACACACACAAAATCTTACCTGGATTAAACACCTAAGCAACAACTGAAACCTGGAGCGCTGCATATATCTTTTCAGTGCCACTCAACTGGCCAGTCATGCACTAACACACCCACTCCTCCTAGGTCTGCACCCTTTATCCATCTAAAGCCACTTTGTGCTTGTCCACCATCTCACGTGTCACCATAAGAGGCCGAAAATCACTCTTGGGATTGTACCATACCTCCATGGAATGTGTGCCTCACCTTTCTCACATCCAGTCATGCCTGGTGTGCTGCCGTCTGGACACTGGTTGCATTTCATGCCCGTGATACCAGTCTTACACGAACACAGGCCCGTCATCTGTTCGCAGTCATCTCGAACAGAGCCCACAGGGTCACAGTTACAGGCTATGGAACAGAGAGAAAAATAAACATCACAACAGTGATTGATGCTCTGAACCCCAAAACCCCCCTCTGAGGCAGAGTGCAAGTGGTGGGCAGAAGGTGCTACTTTACTTACGTGTACACCCACTCTTCTTGTCGGTGACGATTCCGCGGAAGTTCCAGAACCCTGGTTCACATCGATCACACTTTAACCCTCCAACACCGGGTTTACAGGAGCACTGTCCAGTAGATGGGTCACAAACGCCACCGTAAGAGCCATAGTGGTTGCACTGGCAGCTGCCTGAAGAAGCAATTTAGAAAGAAACATATCACCCACCTTGGACCGTCCTATCCGCAAAGAACCTCTCGGGCATGTTCATCATTCTATCTCACTGCATCACTGAAAGCGAGTACTCCATGCATATTTCTATGATACCACTAGAATATCCTACAATTCAGTGCTTGAAATGGAAAAATAGAAGTACAGGCTCCCTGTACCATCGTGCCTGATTGTTCCTAAGAAGTGCCATTACTCTCTATGTAAACGTATTAGGTCACTCTTGAGAAGTGCCGGTACTCTCCCTCGAAAAAAACAAAAAACTGGTACTCGGTACTGGAAAGTACAGGCACATTTAAAGCACTGCTACATTTCAATAACATTAATAGTCTTCGATTGTGTCAGTGCACAGAATAAAGAATATCCCTAGCATTTATATTCCATCAGTCTCACTGAAGCACCCCGAAGCATTCATACGCCTATCTCACTGAATCACTGCACAGGACAACTGTAGGCTTTGCTAGCCTTTCTCCTCACTGTTCGTCTGCAGAGGGTAGAGAATATAGCAGACATTTACATTCCTTATTTCTCACTGCATTCCTGCATAGTGTAAAGAATATCCCGAGGCACAGTAATCCATTTACCGTACTGGAAGACCCTAAAGCACGTATACTCTTTTGAACACAGAGCGGATAATATCCAGTGGGATTAGTAACCCATCTCTTTCAGTGGATCACTGAATGTACGAAGACTGTCCAACAACATTGACATTGTTTTAACACACTGTAGTATATACACAAGAAACATCCCCAGAATTTATATTCCATTCTTCCCACCGCATAGGATAAATATCATCCCATGGCACTGCAAATGGACCCCACTGTACACTGCACAGAAAAAAAGAATAGCCCTGGCTATTGCCATTCTTCGATCGCACTGTATAACAAAAAGCATTCATGGGCATTTACATCGATTTGTCTCACTTCATAGAATAAAGAATATACCTGGAGACTGCTGCCCAACCCTTCTGCACAGATGAAAAATGGCTCTGCTATTCGTCTTTAACCTCATCCGTGCTCATGACGAGCTCAGCTCGTCATGAGTCACGTTGCCGCTGTGCTCATGACGAGCAGAGCTAGTCATGACACACGCGGGGATAATTCTCCTGCTGTGCTGAGCGTTCCATTCAAATGGGCGTGTTCATGACAAGCTCAGCTCGTCACGAGCACCCCGACGCTGCGCGCCCCTCCTCCCCCCAGCACAGCTGGGGAATTAGCCCCGCGGGGAAGGGTTTAACACTGCATAAAAAAACTATCTGTGGGCACTTCCAACCTTCTTCTTCGCTTCATAGAATATATAATATCCCATGGTGCTGCCATTCTATGGCATGGAATTAAGATTATCCAGAGGCACTGATAACCTGCTGCATCACTGAATGGAATAAAGAATATCTTAAGGCACTGACATCCTACTGCATCGCTGAATGGAGTAAAGAATATCCAGAAGCACTGCCATTCTACGGCATGGAATAAAGAATATCCTGAGTCACTGCCAACCTACTGCATCACTGCATGGAATAAAGAATATCCAGAAACACAGCCATCCTACTGCATCACTGCATGGAATAAGGAATATCCAGAAACACAGCCATTCTACAGCATGGAATAAAGAATATCCTGAGCCACTGCCATCCTACTGCATCACTGCATGGAATAAAGAATATCCTGAGGCACTGATACCCTACTGCATCACTGAATGGAATAAAGAATATCTTAAGGCACTGACATCCTACTGCATCGCTGAATGGAGTAAAGAATATCCAGAAGCACTGCCATTCTACGGCATGGAATAAAGAATATCCTGAGTCACTGCCAACCTACTGCAAAACTGCATGGAATAAAGAATATCCAGAAACACAGCCATCCTACTGCATCACTGCATGGAATAAAGAATATCCTGAGCCACTGCCATCCTACTGCATCACTGCATGGAATAAAGAATATCCTGAGGAACTGCCATCCTACTGCATCACTGCAAGGATAAAGGAATATCATGAGCCACTGCCATCCTACTGCATCACTGCATGGAATAAAGAATATCCTGAGGAACTGCCATCCTACTGCATCACTGCAAGGATACAGGAATATCATGAGGCACTGCCATCCTACTGCATCACTGAATGGAATAAAGAGTACTCATAGGCATTGCTCTCTTCCTACCTCACTGCACAGTAGAAAGAACGCTCCTAGGCATTGCCATCCTTCTATAGGTTTCTATTACTGAACAGTATAATGAGTATCCAGAGGCCCTGCCATCCATCTACTACACTGCATCAAGGCCTAGTGTAAGTAATATTCTAGCAAACTGCATTCAGAATAAACCCTCTGTGCTGCCATTTTTCGGCTTCACTGCATCAGTACATGGAACCCAATGTTCCTAGGAATTGCTACCCTTCTACCTCACGACTTAGATGAACGCTGCCCGGTCATTGCCATCTTTCCGCCTCACTACACAGAACAACAACTATCCCTGGGCATTGCCACCTTTCTGCCTCACTGCATCGCGGAGTAGAATAAAGGCTATCCATGGGCACTGCCACCTTTCTCCCTCACTACCAGCATCACTGTGTAGAATAAAGATTAGCCCTGGGCACTGCCACTGTTCCACCTCATTGCACACAATAAGGACCATCTCTGGGCATTGCCATCTTTCTCCGTCGTTGCATCGCGGAGTAGAATAACGACTATCCCTGGGCACTGTCATCGTGTGACTGCCTGCATAGAATAAAGAACACCCCTGGCATTTATAGAACTTCCACCTCCCTGCATTACTGCGAGGAATTAAGAACGGTGCCCAGAATCTCTCTCCTTCCCATATCATTGCACGAAATAAAGAACATCCCCGGGCGTTTATAGCCCTTTAAACTCACAGTGTGAAACGAGCATAAACAGGCATTTATTACAATTCCATTTGCAGTGCCAATTTACCTCGTGCTGCTTTGCTTGAATATTACATTTTGGAGGAGAAGACGTGGGCACCAGGAGTTAATCTGTCTGATAAGTCACAGTGCATTACCACGGGAGAGGAGTGTATTCCCTGGAACAGATGTTCCCTGCACTGCAAAACTCTGGATTCGCTGCGATATGTGAAGTATTTGTGTGTTGACAGTCGAGCTGGCAGCACGATTATGACTTCTGTGGACTCAGGCGTGATGCACCTGGAGGTGAAGCCACCTGTCTGGAATTGTATAGCAGTCTAGCCTCAGAAAAAAATCCAAATAACAGATGGAGGAGAGAAAGATGGTGCAGGAGAGCCAGAGGAGAAGAGGGGACTAAAGTGTTTTTCACTATCATACTTAGGCACCTCTCGAAGCTCTTTATGTGGTGGGCTGTGGAAAGATATCCCCTGACACTAGATCACTCTTACTGCATTATTGTCAAGGCCACAGTGAACAGACGTATGTGGGCTACAAACGAGTTGGGGTTCCTCCCCTGAGGCGTGGTGCCTTCCAGTTTCTGAGCAGGACATTGTGTGCCATAAAAGTCGTGTAGCCATGAGTGGGTATCGCAGGCACAGCACAATCTTTGGCTGCGTAATGTTATGTGCAGCTTTTAGTCTGGCTGCTGCACAAATATTGCGTGCGCACACACAGTAGCATACACTGGGAGCATACACTGGGAGTGACAAGTATTCACCAGCCGTAACCATGATGCCTCAGGGCGGCTTCATGTTACATTGGTACACGGCAGGGGTATCGTCGCATGACATTAGTTGGACAAGCCGGGGTAACTTTGGCACTGCTGCGAAGTGAGGCTACCATGCAGGAAACAGCTGTGGTACCTTCATGACACCAGTCCCATGCACGGTTCATGCCATTTGAGACCATCCAAGCACATGTACCCACACCCAAAGCTGCAGTCATCTGAGCAGTCACCACCCCTCCCCTCCCAGGAGCAATGATGCACCCACAGCAACCAAGAGCAGTAATTGTTGAAGAACAACTTCCCATCTGGATATGTGAGAAAGTCTAGCAAATTCTGCTGCATGAACATACTTTGTGTGTGGGCGCGCCAGCAGAGCCGACACCAGGTGCTGTAGACATGTGCAAAATAAGCTGCTATAGAATCGTCTGTCCCGTCAACACACAACACCACGCGAACACAAGTTGTAGATTCTATTCTTATACCAGATTATGCGCTGGGTGCAACAGAAGCCAGAGAAACCTCTGACCGAATATCCCTGGTCTTCCTTGTCATTGCAGCTGTGTGACGACTGCCCTGTTCTTTAACACCTTGGCTCCTAAGGGGTTTTTCCCTTCCTGCGCTGACATTCCTTGAATCCCATTGTTCATGACAAGGTCAACTCAGCGCAGGGCAGGTAAAACTCATGACGAGTTGACCTTGCCATGAGCACTGAAGAGGTTAACAGTGTGCCCGTTCCCTCCTCCATCCATGAATCTACGGAGCACGCTCATGGTCATACTACTAACATCCAGGGCTTTAAGTGGGCCAGGTCTCAAGGGGTCTGAGCACCAGCAGTTTTTTTCAGGGGGCCTCGAAACGGGTCTCTATCGGGCTCGGTTTTGAGCCCTGGCACAGGCGGTCCGTTTTTTCCCCCAGATTGCAGTGCTGTCACTGCAGTCCGGAAAAAAGTGCCAGGGCGCAAAACAAAGCCCGATAGAGACCCGTTTCGAGACAGCAGGCACATCGATGTGCGCTACCCACACTGCTCACTTCTCACTAGTGGAGAAGTCACGGCATGACGTCATGCCAGGTGAGCGTTGTGGAGGAAGGGAAATCCTTTAAAGAGTCATTTTCTTTCTGGATTTCCCTTCTCTTTCTGAAAAGCAAGAGCAGCAACATTGTGGTAGGGTCACCAGGGCTTTAATTGGAAGCTTTTTCAATATTATATACACGCCAAAGTTGCAGCTTATTTATCTTCTGCAACTAATCACCATTGGCAAAGCCAATAGTCCTTACTTGTTGTAGGTATGATGTTACTTGTTGTATCACATATCTGGATGCCATGACCGAAACAGCAAGAAACAAGTCGGGCGGCACACTTTGCTAAGCACAGATTTTTAGTGTGAGTGTTTTAAAGCCACGCCCCTAATTACACGGGCCACGCCCCTTTGAGAGACCCCCCAGTTTTTTCATCCCACTTAAAGCCCTGCTAACATCTCCTGGCCACATTCCCAAAAAAGTAGAAATAAAGACGTTATCCTGGTGTTATAGAATACATGAATGAAAGAGAACACTCCTTGTTAAACCCCCAGACTACTATCTGGAAGAGCCCTCTCTCAGACAGAGCCATAAAAAACAATACAAGCAATGGTCAAAGTCACAGAAAAAGGGACAGACATCTGTGGCGGTACCTCTAAAATACAAGGTTTTGCCAGGCTGCTTAATTCATTTCAATTCAGGCAAAGGGTGGTTCGCATCAGAGGACCCAGGCCCATGGGTAAACGTGGACGTATATTATACAGCAAAGGCAATACCGATTGACAGGGATAATGCGATACCTGCTGTCTTAATAGATAGCACATAGGAATGTATTAGATGGTGTTTGCAAATCATATGTACAAATTGCACACCGACTGGTTTGAGAACTGGGATGCAATGTGTGATGTACTCAACGTACAAAGATGTAATATTGCAAATTGTTCATTCGTAGAAGGTTGCAAAATGACCTGCTCAATGAATATTAATAATTAGGCATGTCCCTGTTTGTTTCCCCTTGGGATTGGCCATGAATGCAGGGATGGTGGTCTGTTAGGGACAGCAGACTTTCATCCCTGTGCTTGCATCTCCAAAACGGATTGTGTTCTTAACCTCATCAGCGCGGCGCAAATTCGTGCGCTGTGCTGAACGTTCCATTGGGCGTATGGAACCATGACGGAACGGTTCCGTCATGAGCACAGGTCAACCGACGCTCATGACGCAACTGTTCCGTCATGAGCATTGAAGGGGTTAAAGAAAAGAAACATGCAGAAAACTGCAGAAACATGTAGTCATCCTCTTGAATATTGTTTGCTCGCTTTGAAGGCGCCCAACACAATTCACAAAGAGGAAACTGCAAGGGAGTAGCCAGAAAAGAAAATACTCCCCACTTGAAACACACCTCTAATCTGATCGAGCGGGTCAAACGAGCAAACGTGACCCTCTGTAGAAGAGTACCTTTCCCCCTCCTTACTTCTATCCATCCATGCATCCTTCTATCAATCCATTCATCCATCTATCTACACTTTCACCTATCTATCTACCTACCTACAAATTGCCGCATGCATTCATCTTTTCACCCATCAATATGTTCACATATCTGTCTTTTAACCATCCATCCACTCACTGTTCTCCATCTGCCCATTCTATCCTTCCATCCATTCCTCCTTTCACCAGTCAGTCCTTTCTCTCTTCCATCCCGCTGATCACCCTTCAGTCCTTTCACACCTCCATCCACTCATTCTTTCATACTTCCTTTCATCTTTCATTCATCTTGCTTTTCCTTTCTCCTGTGGTTATTTTCCCTTTCTATTCACCCATCTTTTTTCTTTAATCCTTACTTTTTCTTTAGTATCTTTCTCGCTCTCATGTTCATGGTTTTCCTGTGTATTTATTTCCTGAGTTTTCCTCCATTTATTTTATTTGTTTCATCCCTGTGCATTTCAGGTGAAAGTCCACAACCATCTCTCATGGGATTTCCTGGCAGTGTTATTTATTAGATGTTGGTCTTCAGACCTGTAGACATAAAAGGCCCATAGACAACTAATGTATATGTGGGCCCAATTTACTAGCTTATCCAGCCCAGTTGCAGCCCCTGCTTACACTGTGAAGTGGTTGTTCCTAGACCACTGGCAAGCGGTCACTCACGCATGGACAGTTTCTCCTTTGTGACTCATACCACCACAGACAGAGGGATGGTATACACTCAAGGCCATGGACTAGGCTGCTAAATCAAAGTTGAGGGTTGCATAAAGCATATTGGTGTGCTTCTCTTAAGGTGTGCTTAACTTTGTCACGGAATCCCACAAAGCAGGGCCAGGCAGCTCAAGATCAGCAATCTATGAGGTTCATATCGCAATAGGACCTTCGAGTCTAGAATAACCTTCTTTCATTAGGAATAAAAAAAAGTGGTCTCAAAGGCACTAACAGAAGCCTGCTGAAAATAAGAAGGTTAAAGCCCGAGATAGAGCTATTCTCTAGCAACAGAGAGCACAGTGTTTGAGGCAGGGCAGCAGTAGCGTCTCAGAAGACTTCAGAGGCACTGAAGTACGCCCGGTCAGGTACATCAACACCCTATCCAGACTGTCTGTGGGGATTACACACAGAGCTGTCTCCGAAGTGAGAGTCACAGAACTAAGAGGGGGTACCTCGACTAGCCTTCTAGAGAGGCTTTAAAAAACACTGCCCATAAGCTGTGGTGAGATGACAGCTGCATCACAATCAGCAACTCGAGAGTCAAATGTTTCTGCCTGCCTTGAAGAATGGGAAGAACGCTGCAGGAATGTCAAACTGAAATAGGAGAATTAAGGCAGCCCTGAGGCTAAAGCAGACTGCAATGTCCCTAAAGAAATGCATCTTCCATATAATAAAAGCTTATGGGTTGCTCTTAGTTGAGGAAGTTTGCAGTAAAACAGGTAGAGCTGTTTAATAGTCTCATCAAGCCAGACTGTCTGCTGGCTGCCATTCGAGCAATAGCTGCCTTGGCAAAATGGCTGTCTCTTTATATGTAGAGAAGATATTAAAATGTAAGTCTACAATTCACCAGCTTTTAAATCTAGGTGGTTCAGTTTTACAGCTGGAGGAATTACAAACCTAAGTGGTAGTAAACACTGTGCACTGTTCACTGGATTACTAAGGAACCCTCAACAATAATTCAAACTTTCAATCGAACTTTCGTTTTACAGCTGCCATAGCCACATTCAATTGCCGACGAAATTCAGAAATTTACTAGTGATGAGCTCCAAAACCCCAACCACGTGCTCCTTACTAGCTTGCTGCCAGTCAATACTCTGTAGCAAATTTCCTCACTGGCCAAAGTTCACCTGACTGAATATCATAATTCTGTCTCTAAAAGATAGGATTCTGCAGCAGTCCTGAAACCTGAAATTGAAACTCGGCTTTGCAAAAACTTCAATCATTCGCTGTATGATTGGGCAAGCTTTTGCCCAATCATACAGCAAGTTTTTGCCCAATCACAGGATTTCCGAAGATCGGGCAATCAGATAATCTATAAAGGCAACACAGCAATGACACTTTTCAGTCTTTTTAGGCAGCCTGGCAGTGCATGTGCTGCACGGCAAGGCATGCTGTATTTAGGTATGGACTTTAAGCTCTGTCCACTCTCGGCTCATATTTTTCATTGGCTTGTGTCATTGTCCTTTGTAAACTGTGCCTTTTCATTGTTCTATAGGCTTAGCACTCCTTCCTTAGTACCGCCTTGTCTCATTATGTAACCTTCCAGGAGGACACCCCCTGTTACATGTGTTGTTACTCGATAGGCTTTAATTACAGCCTCCGAGCACTATTTTGTTAAATGGTTTTCACCTGCCTGCTGTTGCAGGCAGGACACACTCTCCCGCAAAGTTTGATTACATTTTTTTTCATAGCATGGCACGCCACGCTGATAGTGGCAGCAGGGGCTTTGGTTTATTTGCGCTGCCGAAAGATTTTTTCTTCTATTTCGTCACTGTTTTCTTTTTGTTTACAAACGCCCCATACCGCGCTTTCACATTAATGGTTGCCAAGCCCCTTTCTTTAGACGAGCTGCATCTAAAGAAAGGTGCGCGGTCACTAATAAAGTGAAACCATGGCATGGGGTGCTATTAGAAAGAAAAAAAACATTTGTCTGTCAACTTGACAAACATGCTTTTTTTGGTAAAAGCGCTGCATACCGCAATTTCACTTTAATGGTGGCTGCCCCCCTTTTAGGCGAGCCACGTCTAACTAAAGATGTGTGGCCGCCATTAATGTGGAAGCGTGGCATGGTGCACTTTTACAAAAAAAAAACCATTTACAATGCAATAGGTCTTGCATTTGCAAGAGTTTAAGCTATTGGCACTGTAAATGACAATGCCTTTTATTTATCTATTTTAAAAACAACACTTAAATAAAAGACCTATTGCATTACAAAGACTTTTTTTTTTTACTAGGACACGGCCTGGACACTGCGGTTACAGACGTCACAGACAGACTACTCTGGGCATTCGGCAGTTCTAGTGCTAATTAACTTATTGATGGGTTTTGATATTCAATAGTTTATGAGACAACATAAGCTAACAATATTACAGATAAGAACTGGATGAATCTGTTCCTAGAGAGTCAGAACCAACATGTCAAACTATTTACCACAAGAGAAAGTGCTTCTCTTTTTTCTCTTCTTTAACGCATATATGTAACCCCTTCCTGGGGTCATCGGGCTGCACGAATTGTGCTTCCTGTTAAACGCAAGTGGCGACTAACTTGTAAGGAAGGGATGGCAGTTGTGTCCATTTATGTCTATTAAACATCTATGCCTGGACGGCATCCAGTAAATTGCCAATTCTTCTAAAATCGAGGAACTGTTTCTTCATGTTTCACCACTGAGCACCTCCCAGAGACTCCAGCCATTGGTACCCTGAAGTGTTGCGTGCCCACTCACTCAGCAAAAAACGTCAGCGTATAGTTTGATAGCAAGCTCCAGGATGGGCAGCTGGTCACAAAGACCAACTACAAACTGAGGCTAAAAAGAAACTGTAGGAAATTCATTTTTCCATATGGTTCCCACCCATCTTCTAAGCTAGATTCTGCTGTTATTCTAGCCCTGCACGCTGACCTATCACTAACTAGTTTCTCGCGGCATATATTTCACCATGAATACATTATGACCGAGAGATTGTAACACTCATCATATGAGGGTTTGTATAGATATGTAAATGCACTGTGGTTAGTGTGTTAGTTTTCAGGAGCACAGGTTACTAATCCTTTGAACAGAAGGAGCCTAGCTGAGCGCTGGGAAGAGATGGTCAAGCTTGTGCCCATTGCAATAATCATGACTGTTGCAGTGCATAGCTGCAGATGTCTCTGCTGGACATGGGCAGGGAAAAGAACAATAAATACATGTGCAGAGGTTTGGACTAGCTCAGTGCTATTGGAAAGCATCAAAGAATTGATCAATATCGATGGCAGGATTTAAAGAACTACGGTCCATGCCTCCTTTTCGGTTGGGGGTCTGGGTTCATAGGTCATCAAGCCAGTTTGGGTGAGAACAGCATTGCTTTGCCATGAGAGAGAGCTAATGAAAATGGCCTTAGCTGGAATGTTCTCACTTTGTAAAAGCTTCCAACTGACCACTCATTTTACAATGCTTTACCTGCAGGAGAGCAACTTGTAGTAAAGTGGGCACTGTTAGAGGTGGAGATTGAGAACAGGGACATTTCATCTCCTCTGCAAGGATTAGTATAATGGAAGGTAGGAGGTCGAAGCTTCAGTAGCTATCTGGATTTTTCACATGCTGTGGAGTTTGCCAGCCTGCGAGTGTGTGCGGCCAAAGTACCGGACGAGCCAGACATCTGCTACAATATGAATATTGTCGGGTGAGCGGTTGCCACTAGAGTTAAGATTTGTGGGTGCACGATGGAAGAAAGAACACAGGTAGAAGTCTGAAATGTAGAGAAGACAGACATGGTGTAGAATTGGGAAGCAGAAAGGAGACAACTTTACTTTGCGATAGCCCTGTTGCCGACCAGGCAGTGAGTTTGGTGATCACCTAGTGGCCTCCAGGGGCACATAAGGAGGAAAGGAAAGGACCATGCTTGTGTAACAGATCATTTGAGACTGGTTTTGCACCCACCTTTGTGGATATTCTTTCTTCTAACTTTGAAATTAGTGACAAAGTCAGCAAGAACTGAGTTGGCACTAGGAAAAGTAAACCAAGGACTGAACTTATGCTACCAAAATTGGGGGCTCTGTCCACTGGCGTTGGCAGAAACAGAAACGACCGAAGCGGTCCTTGCCTGTGATGGAGATACACGTTAGAGGCGTGAATGGCACCCATAAGCATGGGGAGATTGACTAAACCAGTCCCTCTGGCCTGACTGAAAGCAAGAGGCAGCCTGGAGCTAGGAGCCGGGCAGTGCTCCTAGAGTGAGGAAAATACTGCCAGTGACCACTGGTGAGTAATATGCAGGAACTTTCACTGACTGTCTTTCCATACTTGAGAAGACATGTGCAGTGGAACCGCAGCTTTAACTCTACATATTTGAAGCAATTGTTCTGATATTCGTCATTTTGGTCACATTGGAATCCTTAAGTCCTTTTGCCATTTTTTACTAAAAGGCTTGGGAGTTTTACTCAAAGTTTTCTTGATTCGAGTTTTGTTTGCGTCATTAGCACACCAGATCTGAAGAAAGCCTACCATTTTGTGCTAAATCGCTAACAGTGGGGCAGATACAGTTAGGGAAGAGGATGTGGAACAACGAACAGAACAGCAGACTCCGGTTCTGGGGATCCGGATTAGAGTCTTGGCGTTGGCGCAACATCCTGTGATTCTGGGCTAATCACTTAATCTCCCCGTGCCTATGCACAGTGCCTGGATACCCTCACGGGTGGTAAGCCAGGCTATATAAATCTACAAACTTTAACAGTAATCTGAGCGAGGCAGAGCTTGCTTGATTAGGAAGTAATTCATCACAGTGGAGAGCAACTTTTCCCCATCTTGGTAACCTGGCTTCATACAGAAACATTACACACATGCTCTCGAACCAAAATACAGTTATACTAGTGAGAGATTCTACAAAGTGGCATTTGGACAGTGTGAACTTGGCAGGCTTCCTCTTTGTCTACTGAAGATAACTCGTGAGGGTGATGGACCCAGGGGTGAAGCTCATTCTCTAAAGCAGCTCAAGGTACCAAATCAACTGCAACCTCCACCATTGCACTGACTTCTGGTGCCAAGAAGGACCAAGGTTAAGATCCTCAAACTTGTCCATAATGTTCATTAGGATGAAAGGCCTCAATAAAAGTTCCTTTGCAAAACAATCCTTTCAGTCTTAATCCAGCGATGTTGTCACTGAGAATTAAGATACTTAAGTCAGGAGAGGGGTACTACTATAGTAATAAAGCTTTCAATATTTCTCTATAAGAGTGTTGTATAAAGAATATGGATAACCAAAACATCGAGAAGAAAATAAATAAATACAGGTAAGTAGAGATCTACTATTCTGTACTCCATATCTACATACCTTGAAGATATATCAAGATCTAGGAACGCAACGCCCTGAATTGCAACTACTTTCCCTCCTGAAATTGTGTCAGATTATCGCGGAAAAAATATATAATCCTACAAAAATATTGAGTACCATAACATTTTGAGGTATATACATCTTCAAGGCACGTAGATGTGGAGTTAAGAACAGTTAATCGGTATGTCACTATATATACTTCTCTTCCCTCCATTGTGTTAGCCGATATTCTGAAGTTGATCGTTTTTTGTCGATAATCTGACATACACCCTCGGTTCTAGAGGCCAGGTTCAGTGTACAAGGTTGTAGAGCCATCTGCCTTTGTATCTATTAGAAGTGGAGTATGATACACATACTAGAAAGGGTATACGGGCAGTATATTTTGACCAAGCCTAGCAGCATTTAGGTCCACAATAACTGAAAAGGAACTGGACGCAGCTGGACAGTCAATATTTCCTGTGTAACATCAGATCATCTTGGACTGCAGGCCTAACCCGTGAAGCAGCCTTGGCAGAATGTACAGTGTGGCATTCTCAGACTACCTTACGCCAACACTCTTTTCTGATCAAACCTCAAAATACTAGACTCTGGTACGCCAACTGTAGTCCTACTTCTACATCTAAGACTGAAAAGTCTTACCATGTTGATTCCCCAAATGAACACATTTACGCGGGCCACCCCTCGCAAAGAAGAATACTGACACATGGCACTTCTGGGTATACAATAAACGATAAATGATCCAGGTGCCCCCTGGCATGAACTTTGCCCTGACAGTAGGTGTTTGATATTACCAGGAAGAGGTAAATATCAAGACTTACTTGGACAGCCTGCTTGGCCAACACCGAGCGCCGCGGTCACATTGTCTGAACAGCATCCGTACACAGTCCGGCTGCAGTGTGGAGCCAGGGATGGTGGAGGAGTTATGGTGGCAGCTGAAATAAATACAAACAAATGAAAAAAACACCCTGCAACCCAAACATCCAGACACCCAGGAACCCTAGAGAAATCTTTAATGTGCTATAACTCTGACTGGAAGGATTCTATGGCTTATGTTATGAACATTCATAAAACACACTTCTGACCAACAGCACTGCCCTTGTGGTGCGGAGGGATGTCTGCGCGCGAGTCCAAATTTATCTTTACAGACCTGGGTCTGATTTAGTGATGACTACTCCACCCAAAAGCCTCTTTGTTTACACATCAATTTTATCCCCATTAAAGAATCACCGACATAATAACACCAAAACAAAATATAACCTGCAGCGCCAGCAAGCCAAGGAAGCTTCTGAACTGGGAAGATTACAGCTCACATGGCCCCAACCCCCCCTACGAGAGGGCAAAATCTGCATTCTATATCTACCATCATCTGCCCCGGTTACCCCCCTCAAGCCGCTCCCCAGAATGTCGGGGGCAGCGGAGGGTGGAAGAAGGGGGGTGCTCCATATTAAGGATGAAGGGGAGTGTTATAAATTCAAATCAACATGCAAGCCACTGAGGCCGCGTATGCAGCAAATTATGCAGAGATGCTATCGGAGTCCCCGGCCTCGGATAAGTGGGAACTGGGCCAAAGCTTGATTTTTTTATTTTTTTTATTCAGGCTCATGCAGCGGAACATATTATTCTGGAACTAGTTTCTTTTGCTGAGATAAGGGGAGATGGGGGTGCCGGTTCAGCCCTCCCTCCGCCCCTCGAGATTCTGCAAGGCTCGCATCCTCGGCTCACCGTGGCAGGCGCCCAGGCTGGTGACGTACAGATCCTGCCGCTTCTCACAGCGGGTTTTCTTCAGCTCACACTCGTTGGTGTAGATGGCGCCGTCGGAGCCGCACACCTGCATAGAAGGGAGGAGGGAGGAACGGGGACATGGACAACGGGGTGGCGAGGAATGAACAAGGTAAACAAAAAACAGTAAGGGTGAATAAAGACGGCCAGGTAGAGGAGGATAATTAAAAAAAAAAATCAAATACCCTAAAATATGATTATTTGCTGTGCATTTTAATTATCACGGCTATGTGTACATAAGGGTGAGTGTTCACCCTGCAGACAGGAAACTATGTTTTTGTGAAGGACTGCATCCAGAAAATTCACAGAAATTCGGTTTCTGATTAATATATATATATATATATCACCACATTGTCTACTTTATAGTACAAATAAGCTCCATTTCTCCTAAGAGTGGTACACAGTGACTGTGTTACGTGATGAAGGATATATTACTATTGTTACACTGTTGATTGCTGATGAACACAAGATGCACAGATGTCCAATGTACATATAATATGGAAGCCCAGTATACACACACACACACACACAAAACCTGGAAATGCCAATGTAAATTATCAATACCATGACATACCCAATAAAGAGCAATAAAAAAGAGCCCTATTTCCTTCTTTCACTCCATGAAGATAATTTCCTTTGAGAGAGGGTTAGGGGCACAGACTGATGAATAAAAGTTGGACTCCGAGTAATGAAAGTTACGGATACATAATCAGGTCCCTCCTGCCTCCTACACTGCTTAAGTCACAGATCCAACTATGTGAGGCTGCACCAAGCGTTGCGGTCCAACACCGTACACCACAAAGTGGCAAAGCTAGTCTGTTGCCCAGTGTCTTGGAGTTTACGAGGAGACGCGATCACACAGTAGCCGCATGCAGTGTATTTTCACCAGAGGAAGACTGGCAGGAGGTCCCAGGGGCATTTTATGGAGGTGAACAAAGATAGACAGCTACGCTCATGTAGCTGCCTCTATAGACTTCATTCAAAGGAAACCACTGAGTTCATATCCATGAGGCCACAGCACCTGGAGGCTCCACCTCCCCCCCCCAGCTACCTTCTGCACCTCAGTAATAACTCCCCTTATTCCTTCCGCTTAATAGCACAGGAAAGTTTATTTTCCTTTTATCATAGAGGCAACCCGTCTTGACGAACGATTGTCTACAATCTATACATAAGGTTTACTGTACTTCTAACGTATGGAGAAGAAGCCCTCTTGGGAAACAGGATTATGGTGGAAAAACGGCAACATCTTTATCCAAGAGGAAGCCAAAGGCTATCTTTGGTGTGAAGCCCAGGCCTGCATGCAACACTACCCGATGGTGAAGAACTCCATATAAGGCTCTGAGCAGCCCCCTGACCTCCAACTTGCTGATCTGCCTGGCAGCGGTTATGGAAATCAACGAGTAAGCCCTCGAGGCCAGCCTCATCAACAAGGCCGGTGTGGTGGTTCAACACTGGAGCGCCCTAAGGACCATGGACCACCAGGCACTGAACCGGAGGTGTAGGGGATGAGCACTGCTGGTTTCAAGACACCACTCTTTATAGAGGACATTCTGAACCCAATGTATGTATTCTGCTAAAGTATGTCACAGGGGAGAACCATGTTCTGTCCCGCCTTGCTCACCCCGGGCCTTGGGGTTTTTAGAAATGAAGACGCACAAAGCACTTACAATCTCTAAGTTCTTGCAGGAAGACACTGTAAAGCAATTGTAATCAGAGTGAGAACATGCTCATGGGGGAAAGAGGCCATGGTGCTGCCAGGCAAAAGAGACAATGCTCCTGCTGGCATGGGAGGCCATGCTGCTGGCAGAACAGCTGCAGACTCCCACCAGCAAGATACTCCATACCCGTACCAGCTGGACTATAAAACACTGTAAAAAAGCCCCCACTGGTCGAGGATCTGACTAGGCTTGTGAGTAGAGCAGAGACACACCGTTCTCCGTGGATAGGTCTGGGACTGACCTGCCCACCCGGGAAGGTCAGAATCACATCATCTCCAAGGATAATTCTGGGATAGCGATCTCCCATGTGTAGAGTAGTTACCAATCAGACAGGTTGTGTGGAGAATGTCGGTCTTACCAGATTGCGTGGAACAGTGGAGCAGATGAAGTCACAGACGCAGCGGTCATCCTCAACATCCTCGTCCCAGGAGCCTCCGTATTTTCGGCAGCGATCCTGCTCGCACTCACTGTCTTCTCCAGAGCCGGAGCCTCCTGAGCCACAATCTGCATTAAAAAAAGATATTGTATAAAGGAAAGCACTGCACATCACTGCTAAGCTGGGAGAAACAAGAGAAAACACATGCACATCAGATGATAGAGCTTACAGGGCTGCCAGCTAGAGAGACTAGGAGCAGTGTACCCACCTATCCAGTAAAAGACCATGTCACTGCCAGCTGGGGATACAATTAGAAACATTACTACCCATCGAGAGAGTACCCAACGTGTGGTTTTATGCCAAAAACCTCACTGCTAATGTTCCCCTAGTGAGTGCATCGAGAGAGAGAGAGAGAGAGAGTGTGTGTATATGATAGAGTGTGGGCGAGTGAGAAAGTGTGTGTATACTGACTCCATGAGTGTGCTTTACAGCAACATTCCAGTACAGATGTGCCCATTTCTTAATACTATAGCCCATGTCAGTCAATTTTCATAGTAACATTCCAATGTATAGGTGTGTGTTTATACAGACTAAAGAGAGAGAGGTGTGGCGTGTGCAGTGGCCAGAGCGGCTGCCTCTGGAGCGCGGGGCTTGCAGCTGAATCCCGGTGGCGGCGGCAGCTCAGCATCATGTTACTCTGGGCAATAGCTCACTTAATCTCCCTGACGTCCCCCAGCATCTTGAAACCCTTAAGGGAGTAATATGTTCCACTTAACAAATAGGAATTAAAGAAATAATAGTTTGCCGCTTGAGGCTATACTATAGACAGCCACGTCTTGATGTGGTGGTGTGTAACATGCACATCTTTTTTATTGATCAATTGATATTTTTCAAGTGCCTACTGATCCTAGTAATTTAAGCTACTGCTTATCGACAGAGGAGCATAATTCCATTAAGGGCAACATTATGAATTAGACGTCTGGGTGGCCCTGCAAATCACATGACTATTTTTGCAAACGCTTTTCACCATCGGACTCACCGCAGCCAAGGACACGCAGGTGCCTTCTGTTGCAGCGGCCTGCCACTGGGCATCTTTAGCTGCTTGGCATGGCTACTGCAATCAGTCTCGGTCCATTTTGGCAGAAAGTGTCCAATCAGTCTCCCTAATTAGCAAAATTTAGGAGCTCAGCACTCGGGGGCTGAATTCACAGTAGTTGGTGCGGCACCAGTGCTGTGCCCTTCATATTTGGGATTTTTTTTAATAGACATTAGCAAGGCTTTAAAAGAATGTTGTATTGTAATATCAAGTAAAACAAGAAGATATTGTGGGAATGGATATGTATTTGTGTATTAGCAAAGAAATATATAATAATGTTGGTGTAGGTTAAAAGCTCAGTGACTGCTGCACTGTTAAGCCAAATACGATTCAAAAGGGGGTGGTGATGAACAGAGTGTCTGAATTAAGCAGACCACTCTTACCCAGTCAAGAGATCAGGGCTTGATCCATCACCGTTATTTAGCTCACTGCATCACCCCAGTTCAGAACCTGGCTATATGCAAATTAGTCTGACCCAGTGCCTCATGGGAACAGGGCAGACCAAACTACCAAGCCAATTCTTCACCGGAAAGGAGACAAGCTACCAGGGACCGGTTTCTGGCATTTCAGCCGTCGTCGGCCCGGCTTGCTTGAATCCTGGTGGTGCAGTGAGCAAGGGACTCATGTCTGAGTATACCCTGCCACACTTGTGGTGGCCAAATACGATTCAAAAAGGGGGTGGTGATGAACAGAGTGTCTGAATTAAGCAGACCACTCTTACCCAGTCAAGAGATCAGGGCTTGATCCATCACCGTTATTTAGCTCACTGCATCACCCCAGTTCAGAACCTGGCTATATGCAAATTAGTCTGACCCAGTGCCTCATGGGAACAGGGCAGACCAAACTACCAAGCCAATTCTTCACCGGAAAGGAGACAAGCTACCAGGGACCGGTTTCTGGCATTTCAGCCGTCGTCGGCCCGGCTTGCTTGAATCCTGGTGGTGCAGTGAGCAAGGGACTCATGTCTGAGTATACCCTGCCACACTTGTGGTGGCCAAATACGATTCAAAAAGGGGGTGGTGATGAACAGAGTGTCTGAATTAAGCAGACCACTCTTACCCAGTCAAGAGATCAGGGCTTGATCCATCACCGTTATTTAGCTCACTGCATCACCCCAGTTCAGAACCTGGCTATATGCAAATTAGTCTGACCCAGTGCCTCATGGGAACAGGGCAGACCAAACTACCAAGCCAATTCTTCACCGGAAAGGAGACAAGCTACCAGGGACCGGTTTCTGGCATTTCAGCCGTCGTCGGCCCGGCTTGCTTGAATCCTGGTGGTGCAGTGAGCAAGGGACTCATGTCTGAGTATACCCTGCCACACTTGTGGTGGCCAAATACGATTCAAAAAGAGGGTGGTGATGAACAGAGTGTCTGAATTAAGCAGACCACTCTTACCCAGTCAAGAGATCAGGGCTTGATCCATCACCGTTATTTAGCTCACTGCATCACCCCAGTTCAGAACCTGGCTATATGCAAATTAGTCTGACCCAGTGCCTCATGGGAACAGGGCAGACCAAACTACCAAGCCAATTCTTCACCGGAAAGGAGACAAGCTACCAGGGACCGGTTTCTGGCATTTCAGCCGTCGTCGGCCCGGCTTGCTTGAATCCTGGTGGTGCAGTGAGCAAGGGACTCATGTCTGAGTATACCCTGCCACACTTGTGGTGGCCAAATACGATTCAAAAAGGGGGTGGTGATGAACAGAGTGTCTGAATTAAGCAGACCACTCTTACCCAGTCAAGAGATCAGGGCTTGATCCATCACCGTTATTTAGCTCACTGCATCACCCCAGTTCAGAACCTGGCTATATGCAAATTAGTCTGACCCAGTGCCTCATGGGAACAGGGCAGACCAAACTACCAAGCCAATTCTTCACCGGAAAGGAGACAAGCTACCGGGACCGGTTTCTGGCATTTCAGCCGTCGTCGGCCCGGCTTGCTTGAATCCTGGTGGTGCAGTGAGCAAGGGACTCATGTCTGAGTATACCCTGCCACACTTGTGGTGGCCAAATACGATTCAAAAAGGGGGTGGTGATGAACAGAGTGTCTGAATTAAGCAGACCACTCTTACCCAGTCAAGAGATCAGGGCTTGATCCATCACCGTTATTTAGCTCACTGCATCACCCCAGTTCAGAACCTGGCTATATGCAAATTAGTCTGACCCAGTGCCTCATGGGAACAGGGCAGACCAAACAACCAAGCCAATTCTTCACCGGAAAGGAGACAAGCTACCAGGGACCGGTTTCTGGCATTTCAGCCGTCGTCGGCCCGGCTTGCTTGAATCCTGGTGGTGCAGTGAGCAAGGGACTCATGTCTGAGTATACCCTGCCACACTTGTGGTGGCCAAATACGATTCAAAAAGGGGGTGGTGAGGTTCTGAAACTGGGATGGTGCAGTGAGCTAAAAAACGGGTTTGGATCTAGCCCTGATCTCTTGACTGGGTGAGAGTATTCTGTTTAATTCAGAGACTCTGTCCCTCACCACCCCTTGTTGTAAATATTTTTGTCCACCCTAAGCGTGGAAGGGTATACTCAGATGTGAGTCCCTTGCTCATTGCACCATCAGGATTCAAGCAAGCCGGGCCGAAGAGGCTGAAATGCCAGAAACCGGTCCCCGGTAGCTTGTTTCCTTCCCAGTGTAAGAATTGGCTTTTGTAGTTTGGTTTGCCCTGTTCCCATCATGCACTGGGACAGGAACAGACTAATTTGCATACAGCCAGGTTCTGAAACTGGGATGGTGCAGTGAGCTAAAAAACGGTGTTGGATCTAGCCCTGATCTCTTGACTGGGTGAGAGTATTCTGTTTAATTCAGAGACTCTGTCCCTCACCACCCCTTGTTGTAAATATTTTTGTCCACCCTAAGCGTGGAAGGGTATACTCAGATGTGAGTCCCTTGCTCATTGCACCATCAGGATTCAAGCAAGCCGGGCCGAAGAGGCTGAAATGCCAGAAACCGGTCCCCGGTAGCTTGTTTCCTTCCCAGTGTAAGAATTGGCTTTTGTAGTTTGGTTTGCCCTGTTCCCATCATGCACTGGGACAGGAACAGACTAATTTGCATACAGCCAGGTTCTGAAACTGGGATGGTGCAGTGAGCTAAAAAACGGTGTTGGATCTAGCCCTGATCTCTTGACTGGGTGAGAGTATTCTGTTTAATTCAGAGACTCTGTCCCTCACCACCCCTTGTTGTAAATATTTTTGTCCACCCTAAGCGTGGAAGGGTATACTCAGATGTGAGTCCCTTGCTCATTGCACCATCAGGATTCAAGCAAGCCGGGCCGAAGAGGCTGAAATGCCAGAAACCGGTCCCCGGTAGCTTGTTTCCTTCCCAGTGTAAGAATTGGCTTTTGTAGTTTGGTTTGCCCTGTTCCCATCATGCACTGGGACAGGAACAGACTAATTTGCATACAGCCAGGTTCTGAAACTGGGATGGTGCAGTGAGCTAAAAAACGGTGTTGGATCTAGCCCTGATCTCTTGACTGGGTGAGAGTATTCTGTTTAATTCAGAGACTCTGTCCCTCACCACCCCTTGTTGTAAATAGCACTGTTAAGCCAGACCTAAAAATCCATGTAGGTTAATGACTCCCCTCCTCCCATCTAGATTTCCTCCGGAGAAAAAACCCATTAATTATCTAGTTATCTAAGACAATTTAATTGTATGTGTGTAGTGACTTTGAAAGTTCAACCTCAGGCAGCTGGATAAATAAACAAAAGGATCACAGCTGTGTGGAGAGCCCGCACTTTTTTTGTGGAAGCCCACAACTTCAGTCCACTCAAAATATTTTCTCCTGGCTCCCAACATATGGGCAGCACCAAAGGCCCACTCTTGTGTTCTCACATAGCTGTCAACAACTGCACTCGCAAGCCAGACCATAAAAATTGGCCTGCAGCTGCAAATGAATAGGAAAAATGTGTAGACAGCAAATGAATGTTTGCCATTTATCACCCACACACAATTTGCTTGAATTCTGACTTGAGTGCATGTTTGAGCACTAAACAGCCACACAGGTGTGTGCACCATAGGTCCTTCATCACAGAGATTTTCAATGGATGCCCTGCTTATCTAGTGGTTGCTTCAGATACAGCAGTCTCACAAGCATAGCATCTTTTTAAGGCTTGCATTATGCACCCCAACTGAAATTTTAGAAAAGCCTGCTGCAGTGGGAAAAACTAAAGTAAAATGTTTGATTTCTGAATACAACGCATCCAGGGAAAAAATAATTCATTATATGAGGACTTTGTGCACTTTTGGGAAGAAAATGATCTTTTATGCATTTTAAAACATGCACCCCACAGGAGGTGGAATGATAAACCAAGCAAACAAAAGCTTTAGTTGACACAGAAAGAATCCTCTGGGCGCACCTAAAGCCCACTCTAAAATATCAGCTCTCATTGTCCTTCTTAAAAAATATTAATAAACCATTGTAATAATAGGTCATGACAGCTGTGCTGCAAAGCTTCACAGGACCTCGGAGGGGCACTTAAAGACCGACATGGAGGCGGGCATAGGCCAACTGCAGGTTTCAGTCCAGGTGCCACTGGTCAGTTGCAGGAAAGGCCTTTTGTAACGTATTGTATCACTTTAGCTTGAATGGGAGGTCAGCCTTATGGCATTTGGAGTCCACTTCTTGGTTGTGGTTAAAAGTGGGAGCAGGTCCAGTCCTTCAGAGCTCCTCTCAGGTCACAGACAGCAGGTCCGGTCCTCTTTTGTTCCTCTTCAGCTCAAGAAGTGCACTCAAAGTTGGATCCTGGATATTCCACAGTTATGCCAGGCACAAGTTAGTGGGTGGGAATGACTCCTGGGCATGCCCTAACCAATACTGTAAAAGCTCACATGGCCAACCCTACCCACTTTGAGCCTTTTCAAGATAGTGAAACTCTTAAGCATCACTAAGCTTGGGCCCTGAGGGCGGGGATGTGTCAGGGGAGTGAGCTATGGTAATCTGAGTGTCCTCCTAAATCGAACACTAAAATCCAGTTTGAAGCAACCACCATAACTCAATAAATCCAGCAACATCTGGTAGGACAAATGTGTTATTTTTGAGGAGCTAGACAGTAGACACACGAGAATGGTCTTGGATTCCTGCTTCCTTCCTTTCAAGTGTGCCTCAAGCCTGATATGTAAACCCAGCAGTCCGACCAAGCAGGATTTGACACACAAGCTGTATAACACTGTAGTGTAAAAATGAATGTCCACAGCCCCCACCATGTAAGGTTCAGAAGAGTCATCTCTGCCCATTCAGGTCAGCCTATTGTTTGCTTCTGGAAGGCATTTCACACTTTTTCGCACCTATTTCATTGCTAATTACTGGCTGCAAGAAGCTGGAGAGTAAATGCAAATTAGCCTTCAGGAACGTCAGGTAAAAAAAATTAACTTTCTAAAAGTTACCTTTTCTTAACATTTATTAAAAATCTAACTTCGCCCTTTAATATGATTTTTAATAACTATTAAAAATAGTTGTATGATTATTTTCTAGCTTGTCTCATTTTCAAAATACAGCACTAGGATTTTAATCTGTAATCAGGTTTTCTATATAGGACAGCTTGGCATGCCACAGTGAAAATAACTTATTGGTGGTAGTCACTGAAAGGAAATGTTAACATTATAGGCCTACATATCCTATTTTTAAATACCATACACTCTTTCTTGTGGGCTACAAGGCCTACATAGGGGTGACTTACTAATATTTAGAAGGGAGATGTAGTTTTTACACAGCCACAGTCAGGCTACACGGGATAGGCCTGAAGCCTTGTTTGCACTTCCACTGTAGTAGATGGCTCAGCAGGCGCTGCAGTCCATCAAGGACATTTAACTTCCAGATCGTGGGTACATATTGTACCATATACTAGGGACTTATAAGCAAGGTAAATGTACCAATAAGGAATATGCCAATTTGGTCATGTTGAAGGGGCTTGTACAGGCACTTTACTATTGGTCAGTAGGGATAAATCATACAGAATTCTAAAGCCAGAAAAAATATCAGGTCCAACAAAAGGTGAAAAATCATCACTTTCCATGCAGAAAAGGAGGATTTCCTACATAGTCTATGAGTCAAGTGTGGCCTCTTAGGCCGGTGGATCAGATGAGATTCTTTAATTCTTGCTAGGAGGACCTTATAGTTGGAGATTATTGGTAGGATCCCAATGCAGAACATCAATCACCTTTCAGTTTAAAGCACCACCGTTTGCAGGTATGTATTCTCTAAAGTCCATGCATCTTTTTCTTTTTTTTTTTTAGAACGGAATACCTTTGTCTTTGTAGTAATGGCTTTAGTAGTAGAGTCATAGCTTTCTAATTTCTGCTTTATGCAGCCGATTGGAAGGTTTATCAATGATCCAACATCAGAAATGGCCTTGGACGCAGGAGTCACGCTGAAAATTGGCATGGAAATTGTTTAATGAGAAGCAACTTAACATGCAATCTAAAGAGTTGAGTAGGTGCTGCTGGGGCAGAAAGCCTTCTGTGGCATGGGGTGCTCCAACAATCAATTTTGATTGTGGATACTTTAGATTGTATAATTTCCAGAGATCAAGTTTATTGTGATTCATCTCATGCTCTTGTGCTGAATTACTGTCATCACACCGTTTTTAATGCACAGTGCCTCCCTCTTTTAACATCCCCTATTTGTAATGCATCAACATTTTCAGGCAGTTCCGAACTCTGCAGTTTGCTAGATTTTCGAGTATGTGGGTAAAGTGGCAGCCGATTGAGAACCACAACAAAAGAATACATTTATAGTAAACGAGTGCTGCGGTATCAATGCTTCAGCTGTAAATTCAAACTCGCTTTATCATGGAGGTCTTCCAAGCAGGCACTGCGAGCATTTTTGTATCAGTTTATTTAAGGCGCACATATAGATCATAAAGCCGCTCTTTTGGCCTATGCGTTTCAGTTGCAGTTCTTTCTGAAGGATAAGTGAACAACTCTCAATGTGATGTGGTCTACCACTGGGTATCCTTCTTAAGTCCCAAAGATGTGGCCATGGTCCCTGAGGCAGGAGGTTAGTTGGAAAGTGGTGTCAAGAGGCGCCCTGAGCCTGTTGCCATAGTTGCGCGGTCAATTGGTGATGACAGCCAAGGTGAGGGACCTATTCTTCCCGGAGAGAAGTGGCACACCCCTCGTCTGGATGCATGTAGTCGGTGACTTGGGTGACACTCAATTTGGGGACCAGGCTCGTTGCAGTGTTTCTAGTGGTAGGGGGTTATATTTTTACCACTGAGGCTTGAGAAGGTGTTTGGCGGAAAGCGGATCCAGCTTCAGAAGCGCAGCTAAGCGACAACAGGAGAGTGTGAGCTTGGTCTCGGCCATGTTCACATGTTACCAACTGGAAATCGACACTAAATCAATAGCTGATCTGATAATTTGAGTGAAAACGCCTTTTCACGCACCGGTGTACCCGAGTAGCATTAGTGCATGAGCGGTACCCCACGGGCTGCACTGCATCACAGAGGAATGAGTTGCCTTGGACCAATGCAATAGACCGAGACGAGGAGCCTCCAGTCAAACTACTGCAAAGCATGTTGGGGTATGTAGTCCAACACCAGACAATGAAGGCGGCGAGATCTCTGCTCCACGTGTCAAGTGATTCCAGCTAAGGGTGGCTAAACGATGCTTTCTTAACCCCCCACCCCCTCCCCCTCCCCCTCGCCCCCCTTCTTCCCCAAGGGCTCCTTGTGCACTTTGAAGCTGCTGCGCAGAGATCTCGGCTCCTCTGCAGAATCTTCCGCAGCCTGGGCCTTTGAAGTGTGGGATAAAACCGTGCCTCCGTCACAGTGCTGCGGCCCCATTAAAGCAGCATTATCTCCCATTATAGCCGGATAAAAGCAGGATGGAGAAGGCCTCTCAAAGGAGCCACGGCAGGCACTCCACCTCCCCCCACCCCCCAGAGGCACCACCCCCTCACTCCGTTAATAAATTGGAGGTAATTACTGAACAGAGATGGGGTGTTGAAATGCAGACTTTTGCTCAACTTCTTGCAGGCGAAAGGAATTGAGCGCCTCTCACGCCCTCCCCCCGCGTGAGCCCCCTACTATCCCTGGCTCCCCCTCTCAGCCCCCTCTTTGGGGTTGCTAGGCGACTCGCCAATTCTGGCTAATATTACCTAGGAACCTAAAGATGCTCTGAGCCAGTTTGTCACAGCCAGAGGCCCTGCAGAGCATGGGAGTGGGGGGGGGGGGGAGGGGGGGAGTAGAGGGGGGAGGGTCAACAGGTTACATTTCGTTATCTACAAGAATTGAAAGGTCACATGGAGAGCTTGGGGATAGAGGAAGGGGTGGTAGCTTGTAGGCATAGCTGACAATTGACCCTATGCCACGCGTGTCACGTTTAGCAAGTCCTGGCTTTTTAACCAACAACGCTGTTTGGGCTGGGCTCCGAGTCCCGTGCAACCAATGGTAAAAAAAAACAACAACACAAGAGTACAAGTCCCAGAATGCATGGTGATATTGACTTAAAGACAGGGTGACCAGATTTTTAAAGCCCAAAACCAGGACATTTTACAAAAATAGAAGGACTAAAATATTGCTGCAACCGAGTGCACAGATGGATAGCGCCTCTTATTTTAGAAGAGGCAGTAAAAACATAAATAAAATGCAATTTTTAAAGCCAGTAGCATGCCTGTTAATTAAAATGCTTTCTTATAATAGCTACTAAGTATCCCAGCTTTGGAAAACATAAAAATACATCTCCCACCGGTTTCAGTCGACCCTCTCTAAAATCGGGACATGAGCTAAATTTCCCTAAATCAGCCGCGACAGCTGTTGAAAACCAGGGACTCCCGGCAAATCCAGGACGCCTTGTCACCCTACTCAAAGAGGGAACTGCCTTGTTTTGGTGGCAGGAGAGGGAGGTCACGTGAAGGGGCCACATGACGTGTCACTGAGTGGGTAAGCAGGAGCCCCGGGAGAGAGAGAAGGTTGGGCGATAAGGATGCTACTAGCTAGTAATGTGGACATTTATGACGGACCCAACACTGGCGGTGTCATAAGAGGATATGAGGTTTTGACAGAAGATGGCCACACTAAGAAATGTGGACAAGGGGTTCTGGCAAAGCAGTGGAGGGCTGGCTCTGAAGGTGGAGGCAGTTTGGGCTAGAGATACGAATATGGAGGTATGGGTATTGGTGAAGGTGGAGCGGTTCCTCGGCGGGAGCGCTTTCTAGGAGGTTGGTACGGCTCCGTACACGGAGAGGACATCAACTACGTGGTGTCTTAGCGCCGGGGGAAACCGCAACAGCACTCGCTCCATGAATGGCGGGTTTCTACATGGCAGAACCAGGCACACAGTAGACTAGATCAACACCATGAGAATCTAGTAGTGTAGATAGTTTTCCTTATTTTGGTCCTGAGGAAATGCGGAGTATCACTTTGAACTAAAATCGCATGAAACATGTCGACCACTTCTGCTGAGTAGGTTTTGCTTTCACTGACCTTTGAGCCTGATAAAGCAACCACTCGATTTTGTTTTTAACAAGGTGTGTTACCACTTCATTAAAATTCGTTTTGTGGACTACTCAACCTTTTTAATATAACCTTAACATATCTACACCATTCACTTCCACTCTCTAGGGTCCTCACACCCACAGCACCATACGGTAGGAATAAAAGATCCCCGCAAAAGAGCCCCTTTATGGGTGCCCGTTGGGTATTTCACCGCCGACCCGACAAGGGGCAAGGCCATATGATTAAGCATGACACCTAGCTTGCTGGGTGTGTGAGGTCTTTAGTTCCGAAAAGGAGCATCCCCCTCCTGCGTGCCTTCACTCACTCTTGTTATGTTATGTTAAAATGGGACTTTTATAGCGCAGCGGCTACTCCAAAGGAGTGTCCCGGCGCTTTGTGCTCCAGACCAAAGAAAAAGCTGGAAAACATATCAGTAAAAGAACAGGGGCCTGAAAGAGGGGACGGACTATCCAGAAAACAGCCAAGTTTTTAAGTCTTTCCTGAAGACAAGCAGGTTCGCGGTATTCCGCAGAGACACCGGTAAGGAATTCCATAGCTGAGGAGCAAGGAATCTAAAGGACCGGCCGCCTAGCCGAGCCCTTTTGATACGTGGTACCCGAGCCAGAGCCAATGTTTCTGACCTGAGGGATCGTGTAGGTCGGTAGAAATCCAACCTCTTCTGAAGATATTTAGCACCATTGCCATGCAAGGCCTTATGGGCAAGGGTCATGGCCTTGAACAGTATCCTCTTCCGCACCGGAAGACAGTGGAGGGATACAAGGAGGTTAGAGGCACTGGTGCGGCGGTGCAGGCCAAAAATTGCACGAGCGGCAGCATTCTGGGTAACCTGCAGACGCTGGAGGAGATATTCTGGCAGACCCAGATATAGGACATTTGCATAGTCCAATCTGGATCCTACAAGTGCCTGAACAGTGATCCTCCGATGTTCCTCCGAGAGAAGGGGAAAGAACTTGCGTAGCATTCTGAGGATCCCAAAGCATGTTCCCGTAAGAGTCGAAACCTGGGATTTGAGCGAGAGCTCGTTGTCAATTTTAACTCCCAGGTTCTTAGCCCACTTAGAGGACTGAGTGGGAGGGAACATGTCAGCAGGCCACCATCCATGCCAATCTGGTTCCGATGGGCATCCGAAGAATAGTATTTCGGATTTGTCCGAGTTGCACTTGAGGCTGTTATGATGAAACCAATTAAAAACAGCCCCAAGGCACTCGCGGATCCTTTCTCCATCGAACTCTTCGCTCTTACGGCAGGTAAACAGAAGCTGGGTGTCGTCAGCATAAGAGACGATCCGGGCCCCATAGGACTCCACCAGTGTCGCCAGAGGGGTCATAAGGATGTTAAATAGAGTGGGGCTCAGTACAGAGCCCTGAGGCACTCCGACTACCAATGGCGGCATCTCGGCGGACCCAGGTGGGACCCAGACCGTCTGCCGGCGGTTGGCAAGAAAGGAACGAAACCAGTTGAGCACCGTCCCCCCTAGGCCGATGTCATGAAGTCTAGTTTTATTTTTCAACGGTCTCATCCAAGGTTTTGGATCTAGGGGAACTGTGCATTCCTTCTTTAGATGTGTATTGGTGAAGGTGGGCCATAGGTTTATGGGCATCTTAGGACGGGTATGTTAGAAGCAGGACTGAGGAAGGGCTGTCTGAACTGAGAAAGGACTTCTGAGGGTTGGCAGAAGTACAGGTAGGGGTGGCAAGGAGTCGCAGTAGGGTCAGGAGGAAGCACAGGTGGCGCTCTTGAGAGCTGAGTGTTTGAAGATGGGTATGTAAGAAACTGTACTAAGGAATGGCTTAGCTGGTTGAAGTAGGCCCAATGAAGCTTGAGTGGAGGAACAGGTGGTGCTGTGGTGTTGTGCGGCTCACGGAAGTACAGGTTGAAGGGGGTGCTGTAGATTTGTTGGAGAGGCTGCAGACTTTAGATGAAGGGGTGACTAGGGGCAAGACTATAGAAGTGTTGTAAAAACTAGATATTTGGTCATCCTAGTTTACAGGCAGAAACTCACAGTTTCTGTGTTGTAAGAGAGACACGGCTCTTCTCTCCGTCAGTAATCACTTCACTCCGGTTTCTCTGTAGTTCTCATTTCATGTTTAGTGACTGGGTAGGTACATGGTGTTGTAGGTATGTGGCATCTGCACTTGAGGAAGGCCTTCCAGGCTAAGACCTCTCTACTACAACACGAGTATCTGTCCGCTCTGCCACAAAAACATGAAAGCGTGGACTCCTGCAGTGCTGCGCACACAACCGCAGCTAGAGGAGTCTGCCAGAAGCAAGCCATGGCCACACGGATGAGACACCGCCGCCAACGGGAGTGGACCATGGGTCCATCCCCTCAGAGAGGGGTGAATCGGGAAGGACCCCGAACGGATGTCCAAAAAATGATCTTAATATTCTGCACATAAAGCCGCAGGGGTGTCATGTGGTTTTAATGAGCTCCTGAGGGATGTCATGTGCAGCTAATGAGCTTTCATCTGTTCCAGGATATGTTTTGCACACTCCCGAGTTGTTTTCATCACACATTTTGCCAGAAAAAACCTGTTGACATTTGACAGGGAAGAGATCAGAAAGAGCTAAAACGTGTAAACAGGGGTGCACCCTCCAATGCTGTAGGCCTGGCCTACTACGACTTCCCTGACTTGCAATGAAGCACTAATACCACACTTGGGAATTACCCCCCCTCCGACCCCTCCAAGTATTATTGGTGACAGCCCTCTGTAGCTGTCTGTAGCCCCTAAACACTCTAGGACCACCAGAATGTCATCAGGCTGTGCTTCAGGAAGATATGTATAATCTCTCAGATCAGTACGGCTCTTGTCAGACCCACTTGAGGCAACCCCTATAGCAGCGGAGAGTGGCGCGAGATATGAAGGGGTCCCACGCTGGTCCGACTCCGAGGTATATGGCTGAAGGAAGACATGCTCTCGATCAACTACACTGAGAAGCGTTTACCTCTGCCAGACCTAGGTAGCAGGTTAGTCGCAGGTTGGGACCATGAGATATTCAGGATGCAGAAGCAACAGAATCCTTACGAGCAACTTTGAATGCAGAAGGTGGGGCCTCCTTTTAAAAATTAATAAATAAATTGAATGAAAGAGACATCAGTATGAGAGCCTGGTAGAGAGGTACGAGTACGATGGATTTGTGGACTTTGTCTTCGCCACATAAAGGTTTATAGTAACCACTATGCGAATGAGCATTTCAGGTTTGAGCAGAACCTCTCCCCATCACACAGTGCTAGTCTTTTGGCATGCCCCCCAAATATGAGCTTCTCTGACGGTCTTTCTGCTAATGCTGTCTTCTAATATTGAACACTGTGCACCTCAGGGCAGGGCACCGGATTGGTGTGGGGTCCAATAATGGGCTGTACTGGCAGTAAGCAGGGAAGCACAAAACCGATTAAAGCACTGCTCATCATAAGGAGCAATATTCCAAAAACAACAAATATTGAGAGGTAAACGCATAGAGACCCCCGTAACACAGCTAAGCTCTTGGCAGAGCCTCCAGGATTTCCCGATTTGCCGCAAAATCGGCACTTTTGTAAAAATGCCGCGATTTTTGCAAAAGTGTCCGCGAAAATCGGCACTTTTGTAAAAATTGCGGCGTTTTTACAAAAGTGCCCGCGAAATCCAGATAGTATATAGTTTATTTAAGGGCACATGTCTCTAAATCTTAGTGTAAGAAAGGGAGATGCCGTTGATTCAACACGGATGCTGCTGCCATTATGCCTCGCAGTTCTTGTTCTTGTTGAATCAAATTATTTTTAATCCACAAAAATGAAAGAAGTTCCATGTGGGGCTGTATGTAGATATGACGCAAAGGATTGTGGGGAGTGTGGGTGTTGCTCATGGCCGGGGATGCTGCTGAGCTGCCTTCAGACTGGACTCCAGGTCTCAGGCGAGGCCACGTGATTGGACCCCGGGTGCTGCTGCTGGCTTTTACTGCAGGCCTGGTCATGCATGAGAGGGGAGACTGCCCAGGGTACCAGGCGCGTGCGTTCCTCTCTGCTGGAGCTGCTGCAGAGCAGTGCTTGTCCCGGTTGCCTGCTATGCTTCCCTCCCAAGTTAAATAGTGAGGAAGCAATTTGTTTAAGGTTTTTACTCTCTTCTTTGCAGGGACAGAGTATGCTGTCCCCTCTGCCCACAGGTTGCGCTGGCTGGGCCTCGGCCTGTCTTTTTAGGTTCGAGCCTCGATGCGGCTCCTGTGATCCTGGGCAGATCACGTGCTTGTCGTGAAGGATGAGGCTTTCTGAGCATAGCTACCAAGGTTTCAGATTGCTATGTGTGACATATTCATATTTTCAATGTAATTATGAGTGACAATTCAATGACTAGGAGTGACAGTTTCTTGCGATGAAAAAATCAAGCAATGAAGATCAGGGAAACAAAAATATCAGAAACAAGACCCATTTGAGTAACGAAAAAACTCTAAAAGAATGATGCAAACGAATGTGGTGATATTACAAATCTGTCACATATATCAATCTGAAAAACCATGGCAGCTATGCCACTACAGACCGTGTTTCAATAAGTAGCAGCAGGATAAAATACAGCTCACAGTAAAGTTCAGAAATGAAAATAAAAGTGGGGCACGCAGCGAATTAATGCAAGAACCAACAATGAATCAGCGCGGGTACACAGAGGAGAAAGGGCAGACGTGGCCTGCACAAAACAGTACATCCAGCAGCCGAAGTCCATGCTCCGTAGACTTAAGAAAACATCAACAATAAGCATCCATTCCTTATTTTGGACTATTTCATTTCATTATTAAATTGCATCCATTCCTGATTTTGGTGCGTGTTTTTGCTGTGATAAGTTGTGGGATCTTGATGTCGGTTTTAGAACAAGAGAGGGCGGCGCCAATCATTTTGACAGACTAGTGATTATAAAATCGACTTAATAAACAAAAGTGAATTTGCAATGTTGTTCTCTATTTGTTGATATGCACACAATTTTTTTTGTTATTGGCCACCTCTTATCCGTCAGGACCTATTTTAGGTCCTCCTTTAGTAAACTGCATAAACCCACTTTGGTGGATCGGATCACCTGCCAACCAGGTCTCCTGGAGGCAAATTATCTCATTTTCCTAAATCTTTTGCGTGGCAAGCCGCGCCTGAATCTGGTTGGGCCGCATCTGCAACCAGGGACTTTCTCAAATGCTGTGGGGCCTAAGTCTTCCGCACCCAGAACTGCAGCCTCGGCAAACCGCCTCCGGACCCCCGGCCTTACTGGAACCACTGTCCGCAGGTGTGAGGGCGATGGCAGAATATGCCTGATATGGCGGGCTCCATTGTCGGCTAGACACCTGCTGCATGTCATCTCACAACTCAATGGAGCCTGGAAGGGGTAAGCGGTGAACGGAAATAGATGGGCAGCAAGGCACGGGGGCAGGGCGGCATGAGGTTGCCGTTTTCAGTAGCTTCGGCAGCTCCTGCAGCTCGCATGCATGTAGCTCCTCCTCCTAAGCTGTGTGTCTTTCCATCCAACTGGTAAGGCTTCGGTTTGCAAATCACATAAGGTACTCATTCCATTCCAATTATTATCAACAGGAGCTAGTTCCTCCTTCTGCAGCACAAAGATAATCCCTGATGTATACTCTCAATTCGATGTATGTTTCTCTTTCTTTACAGTGTGCAATGTTTTAGTTGTTTACTTTCACATTCAGAAGTTGCTTTAATATATGAAAGTATGGGTTGTCTCAACGCATCGGGATATATTTTAAATGCAGGCACATTGGACATGGAAGGTGAGGGGGTAACATGGCCAACTAGAGCATGGGCGTCAATTCACTAAAATGCTAGGCGTAGTGGAAGGGACATCACATGAAATGACATCATATCAGGGCCTATTTCAAGGTGGAACACTCTGCTAAAACAGTTTCCATTGTTTTAAAGCTGAAAATGAATGATTGAGTAAAATATGGTGCCGCAAAAATGCCGCTAAATTTTCATATTTGTGCCGCTAAATTTCCATATTTGTGCCGCTAAATTTGCTAATCCATGCCGCTATATCCTGGGGGGTCTGTCTTGGGCTGATAGTACACTCTGACTTCTGTAAAGTCTATATGCTGCTGGCGATGCTACGGAGAAAAGAAGCTGTGATGCACCAATGTAGATTTCACACTCAAGACATTGTAGTCAACAAGTTGCACGTATAAAAGAAAAGAAAAACAATTAATAAGAGGAAAAAATGTGGCCAGTCCCAGGGGATTCCCTGCTCTCGTTTTCACATTTGCAACTTTTCTAGGAATAGGCACCAGGAGATGTTGAAGCAGCAATGGGTGGCAAAGGCTGAACTGTGACCTGGATGGAGGAACTATCATTTCAACCTCCCAAGTAAGCTCTGGCAGCAGTAATTGAGACCCTACCGTCCTCGCAGGCGCCTTTCCGCGACACCTCCACCTTCTTCTTCTGGGCACATGAGGCCGCCTGGAGCTCACACTGGTTGTCGTAGGTTACACCATCACTGCCACACACAGGGAAGTACGGTTGTTTTTCACACTGTGGGCACACACAGGCACCATTCACACACTGGGCACCGAATGAACAGATGCTATTGCCACAGGTCTCTGTAAGGAGAAAGAAAAATAGGTGACAAAGGCATCGAGTAGATAACCCCCCAAAATAACAATGCTATCCATATGGGTGGTGATTCATCAGCGTAAACACTCCTACTCAAGAGCCAGGGGAGAAGGGACAGTAAAGGTGTGGAAACGAACAATCGAGTAAGGATCAGACACTCCTATGAAACACAGGTGGAGTCATCAATTATAGCATGGGATCCACCGAGAGCACCAAAGAGGCAGCCTGAGAGTCCCACCAGGCACGCAATACGAGCCTTTAGAAAGGAAGCAGTCAGTGCGCCCCTCAAGGAAGCAGATGAAAGCAGCATAGCAGCCCAGAGGGGTCCGGTCCAGCAATATTAGCCAGCAACCCGGTGAAATTCAACCAGGCAGCCCAGTGAGAATGGCACATCAAGATCTAGACACAGCCAGTGAGATCTGCACCGCAAGATTCCGCCAGGGAGCCCAGCGAGATTCCGCCAGGGAGCCCAGCGAGATTCCGCCAGGGAGCCCAGCGAGATTCCGCCAGGCAGCCAAGTGAGAATCCGCCAGGCAGCTCAGCGAGATTCCGCCAGGTAGCTCAGCGAGATTCCGCCAGGCAGCTCAGCAAGATTCCGCCAGGCAGCCACACAAGATTCCTCCAGGCGAGACTCCCCGAGGCGAGACTCCCCCAGGCCAAATTTCGCCTGGCAGCCCGGCGAGATTTTGCCAGGCAGCCCGGCGAGATTTTGCTAGGCAGCCCGGCGAGATTTTGCTAGGCAGCCCAGCGAGATTCTGCCAGGCAGCCAGGTGAGATTCCGCCAGGCAGCCAGGTGAGATTCCGCCAGGCCGCCATGTGAGACTCCGCCAGGCTGCCCAGTGAGATTCCGCCAGGCAGCCAAGTGAAATTCTGCCAGGCAGCCCAGTGAGATTCCACAACGCAGCCAAACGAGATTCTGCCAAGCAGCTCAGCAAGATTCCGCCAGGCAGCTCAGCAAGATTCCGCCAGGCAGCTCAGCAAGATTCCGCCTGGCAGCTCAGCAAGATTCCGCCAGGCAGCTCAGCAAGATTCCGCCAGGCAGCTCAGCAAGATTCCACCAGGCAGCTCAGCAAGATTCCGCTAGGCAGCTCAGCAAGATTCCGCCAGGCAGCTCAGCAAGATTCCGCCAGGCAGCTCAGCAAGATTCCGCTAGGCAGCTCAGCAAGATTTCGCCAGGCAGCTCAGCAAGATTTCGCCAGGCAGCCCAGTGAGATCTATTGAAAGCAGGCAGATGCCACCAGCCAGCCAATGGGATACTTTTAGAAGAAAACAAATGCCATCAGGAAGCATGTGATCCACAAGGCAGCCAATGGCTGAAAGCCTCATAACAGCCAGTGTCTAGAAGCACTATTGGCAAAACGCTTCCACAAGCGTACACACAAAATTCACCAGGCAGCCAGTAACTTCAGGAAGCCTGGAGAATGGGCCAGAAATAAGGTACAATCCTCGAGTCAGCCTACTGGGTCCCTCCAGGCAGCATAAGTCACCCTGTAGCACAGGGCCTAGTGCCTTGTGCCACAAGAAGCAATCCACAGTGTTGCACAGATGGGGGGCAGATATACCAAGCTGCTCTCTACCGCCCTATGAGGTCCCAATACAGCAGGTTCCCTCCCCCGCCCACCGTACTTACTGCAGTCTCCCTGCGATGCAACCTGCAGCTTGATTTGCTGAGTGCACGCTCGCACGTGAAGCTCACACTCGCTGCTGTATGTGCTGCCATCAGTACCACACACCGGCTGGGCGGAAGGTACACACTCCGTGGGGCACACACACCTCCCCGTCTCCACCTCACAGATGGCACCAAACTGGCATTTTCCACAGCGGTCTGAAAAACAATTAAATCATCAATGCACAGTGGGTACTGTGTACAAATGGCTAAATCTCATCCGATTATGTAATAAAGAGAAATAGAACAATGTCACTTGCACTGCTACAAATGGAGGCCCCAGATCACAATTCGAATGTACATCCGAGGACTAGTGCATCAGGGGGAGCTGCAGGATAGGACTAAGATGCACAGAGGTGCTGGAACATTTTTCAAGGTAGGAGTGCTGCCATTAATGTTATATCACTGAAGTTATAGGGATTGTGAAAAACCCAAGCATCACACAAAAAACAAACGTGACACCAAATCAGTAGGAGAGAAGCAAGGGTGTGGTATCTCGCCAGGGGTGCATTTTGGAGCACCGGTGAAGTAGTGCATCGTAAACACTAGTTTGAAGACAGTCTGACATTTACCCTTTGTCTTTGATTGTACAGCAAATGTGACACCATATACACAAAACTTAAAGGCATCTCCATTGTCCATTCGTTCACGTTCTGACCTACGGCATAGGTGTTGGTCTCAGGGCTGGAATATCATGTAATACTGAAGGACAGGTTTTAGGGCTTGATTGGTGTTGCCTGAATGTTTTAGGATTGCAATGGCAGGAGAAGCTGCATGTCAATAGTGAAATGCTCTAGCAGAGCTGCGTGTGTCTCAGTACCAGCAGGGGGAGCTGCAGGACAGAGTTTGAGGGTCTCAGGACTGGAACAGCTGGAGATGCTACATGCAGGGATCGAGGTGCATTGACAGAGCTGAGGGTGGGTCCGAGTACTAAAATAACAAGGACCACTGAAGGCCGGGGATGAGGGGCCCCGGAAGGGTTGTGTGTGGATCTCAGGACTGGAATATCTGAAGATGCTCCAGGCCAAGATAAAAGGTCACCTGTCAGAAGAGCTTCACCTCTGTTCCAGCCTCTACCCGTTCCAAATGATGTAACAAAAGAACTCAACACTTTTACGCTAGGGGTACTAGACAGTATGCAATTCAGCGCATAGACGCCTGAAGCCAGGTTAGCGCTCTATCAACACAGATACCGATTCCATTTAACGCTCTATAAATACAGATCTCGTGAGTTGCTCAACGAAATGAAATAGCAGAGCATCGGATGAGCTGAGAGAGCCCAGCATTGCAACCGTAGGGTTACCAAGATGTCAGGGCTGAGATGCGTGGCAGACTGGTCCGTGCTTGTCAGTAGCGGGACAGCAGAGAATACTGCATGGAATGCCTGAGGTCCGCTGGCAGGGAAGTGTGAAAGTCCATGGTGCGTCAGCACCGGAGAGCTATAAGGGTTTGAAGATCTGGAAGATCTAGAAACTAGGCATGCCGGGACTGAGGTGCCTTACCAGAGCTGTGCCATTGCCCCAAAGCTACAGCCTGCAGGCCAGGATTGGAGCACACCGGAAGGGCTGCGTGTGGATGCAGTGCTGGACTAACAGGGCTGCTGCAAGGTGCGGCTGAGATGCAAGGACTGCGATGAGCGTGTCCGCACGTGCTCTGGGACTACAGGAGGCGCTTTCGATCTGGACTGCTCTTGACCCTGGAACCGCAGGAGGGGGGAGGGGGGGGGGGCTTCAGGCCAGACATAAGCGCACTTTGGCAGGTGCGTACTGGCCCTCGGCTCCGAAACAGCAGGGGGCGCTGCAGGTGAGAAATGAGTGCGCGTCGAAGGCAAGATGCTGGCATAGCAAGTGGTGCTAAAGGACAGACCCGGGTGTAGGGGGCTGGAGGGTGTCATTAAACCTGGTGTTCTGGAACCCTCCAAGTCTTGCAGAACCATTCCAGTCCTGCACTGGGCGCACAGGGGAGGTTCTCTGGAGGATGTCTCTTGTAAATATCTGTGCAGAAGTCAGAGGTTGCAATAACTGCATACAGTGTAGTACAAGATTTGGAAAGTACGGCACACCCGTGGCGAGGCCTCGAGGCGCTGTCCTGGGTATGATCGCTCTCGCATCGCTCCTACTATGTACCCACTTTAACATAATGATACAACTCGTTCTCCCTCGTCTCCGGTCCACCCTGCGCAGTCTCCTGTAGCCATCACGGGTCTTACTATGGTGTCCCAGGTCATGACCTGATTACACTCTCACGTCACGTGGTGAGTACGATCCATCATCCTGAGGACCGGGTCACCACTCTCAATGTAAAGGCTCTCCGTGAGGAGGCGGGCTCGTGATGGGCCCAGCCTGGAAGCGGTGAAGGGACACGACGCCACCTGAGCCCCCCTCTATGGCCGGGAGCCGGCGACCTTTATCTGCTCCCGGGGACTGGCCTTGATTAACTCGGGCCGCGCGTGCCGTGTCAGGGCCAGCTCAGCGGCCTGCGATAATGGCGGGAGCCGCTCTCCATAACGAGGTGTCAGCAGAGCTGGGAATATATATATAAATAAAATGGGAGCGAGGCACGGGAATCTGCTGACCCCGTGGAGAGGCACGGCTGAGATAACGAACCATAAATCTGGGCGCGCGAGGGTGAAGCCGGTTTCTAAATGAAGGGACGGACATGAACGCAATGCCATTCGAGTCCAGTAGGGGGAGCCATGCAATGGGAACCAGGCGTAGATGGGCAAAGGAGACAGGAAGGCACTGCCAGTGGGAGGAAGGGATCCTGGAAGAGGTAAGCAGGATAAGGGATCCAGGCAAAGAGGGGCAGAGGCGGTTTAGTTAAATAGAGGATGTGGCTTAAGGGCTAGAGCGGCCTACTTTGACGCTGGGGAACCAGGCTCGAGTCGGACAGGAGGCTCAAACATCCAGATATTCTGGGCAAATCACTTAATCTCCCTATGCCTAAAAATGAATGAGTCCGTAATGCAACTAGTGTTCATGTAAAGCGCTCTGATACCTTTGAGTTGAGTTCGTGCTATATAAAACTGCCCCCCCCCCCAAAAAAAAAACAATGAAATAAAGTCTGAGAGGTAATCGGAGCATAACAGTGCAACTGAAACCAGAGAAAGTGAAATAGGAGGGAGTTAGGTGAATCTCCTGTAGGGTGACCACGGCCATGAGAGCCAGGCACAGAGAAAGGACGGAGGGTAACATGCCCTGATGCGGGACCCTGCGTATGGGGGAGCACGAAGAAGCATGGGGGACCCAAGAAGATGTATTGGGAAGCTGGTAAACTCAAAGGGCTTGGAGAGCTGCTGTTTTGGATATTGACACATTTTTATACGTCTATAAAGCAAAGGCTTCATGGTCACTGGACCGTTGAACATGTCCTGTGCACAGAAGGCAATGTACACTGTAAGCAGGGGTCCTGAGCACAGGGCATGAACCATATGCAACACCCAGGGCACACTGGACGCAGCTGCAGGATGTACCAAAAGATAAAGGTGATGGGTCATTGGGACATGCCACGCCCTTCGTCAAGTGAGATTATCAAAGTCACGGGCATTTTGGCTGCACATCATGTGTGAACTGCATGAACTGAGAAGGCAAGAAAGAGTATGGTGTACGGCCACATACAGCAGGATCATGCAGAATAGTTTTCAGTAGACATTTTTATATTTCAAAATATGCGATACATCATAGATAATATTGTGGACTGTTGGGGACCTTTACTTCGAGACTACAAGGATCCCAAATTGACATTACAGAACTAGGTGCGTGAGAATTATAAACTTGTCCCACATAATTCTGCATTATCCTCTTCCTGTTCCCTGCAGTGGGGAGTTCAGCTGGACATCTGGTCGCCAGGGCTGGCCCACCTGAATTACTGCAGGGGATACAGTGGGTGCCCCCCAGGAAGCCACACACTCCCCCTGCCCTCATACTGGACCTTCCAGCATGTGGAAAGGCGGGTATGTGAGTCCACAGAACTGGTAAGACGCAGCACACTCCTGGACCTCTGTGACCGTGGAAATGCACCTTCTGCTGCAGGTACACTGCTCGCCTTTTTTGCTGACCTTCATTTTGGTTAGTACAAGTTTGCAGCTTCGGACTTTGTGAAGTTGAGAAGGTCAAAAAATGCAAAATTCTAAACTTCACAACTTTTGACACTAATATGAATCATAATGAATAAGATGCCAGTTATTAATCCTCAACGTATACAAACGTATAGATGATTTAGAATCCGAGCATTGCAGTAGTGCCACCATAGCTGCGGATATGTTACACATTGGACGGCAAATTGAAAATCCTTTTTTTTGGGCTAAACTAATGAAATCTTTGACTAAAATTCAACAAATTTCAGTTAGTCTCATATGATGCCTATTTAGCTACATATATGAAGGTTGGTGAACACGGATCAAAGATTTTATTTATACTATAAAAAATCTTATTGATACTATGATGTTTTTCGAAAGCAGTTTAACCTGTGCGTTCAGTACTCCTTTAACGCGTTCATATTTATGTGGTCAACTCACAGTGAAATCTTCATTTTTCCTCGAAACAAGTATATAGACGTGCTACACCATATTTTGTTTTGGATCGCGGTGAATAAAACCTCAAAGATACCACTCATCTCGGAAAGACAAAACAGATGTTCCGGCTGGGATTCAAAACAGTGTCCTGCCTGTTACAGACACCTGTGGGAAAGGCTCTATACAGGCACTTATACCACTTTACATACACATGAATAGCATGAGCAATTAATAGAATGCTCTTTGTTGAACCCAATGTAAGGATGCAAGATCATTTCTTCTTTTCAGTTCTCAGATACTTTTTATTTGACACAGTTCTAGAGTGACCACCTCTCCCCAGGTACTGTCTCCATTCCAGAACTTTTCACATACGAATCACTGCTTTCAGGTGTAGTACATCTAATTCGGTCACTGGAAGAAAAACAAGACGGCAACACCCAGAATGCGTTAGGTTATTACACAAGTTCACAACTGAAAACCACATCTGTAATGACCTTGATGGATTTGGTCGCCCAAGATAGTCCCACGATTCAGGAATAGCCTCACAGAAATTAACCTATTTATTTAGGTGCATTGGCAAACATAAAAACATGTTTTTCGGATTGTTTCTGCCACGTCACTGTCTTTGACTGTTAGCAACCTTATGAGGGGGGCTTGCACCCCCTTTGTTTCATAGCAGTGGGAGTGTGGAATGCCACCCGCGGCTCATTTGCAGATGGGCAACAAACCTATTCCATAAGTTACCATCCCTGCTGACTTCATACCATTCCACTCAGACTCTTTAAGCAACTTAAATTACTAAGTAGTTTAAGTCATCAAGCAGAGAAAGTGGGGCCTACAGGTCCACATGAAGCATTAAGAAAATAGCAAAAGGTGGCTTCTCCAACTGTGAGGGGGTCTTGTGGGGGGGGGGTCGTCAGAGGGTTCCCCTGGCATCGCCTCTAGACCCGGGCCTGAGAAACAACTGCGAGGCTTTGTAGAGGGAAAGACAGAATGTTAGATAAGTTGAGAGGGACAAGTACAGACACTGAAGGGAGTTTGGGTATGGTAGATAAGCAGCGAATAACCAGCCAAATGGTTTCAGGAGGTAAAACGGCCAGGTAAGCATCATTTTATGCATTTTCTCCAGATTCTATTCATTTTGGGGAACACCCAGCCACTCCAAACCTGATACGGCAGATGCCTCCCACAGAGCCAGAGCTCTGGGTACCAGGTCTGCGATGGCCAGACAGGATGCCACCATTTTGTCAACACTCCAGTAGTAGCTATGGGAGAGCAATCAACCTCTTCGGGGTAAAAGCAGAACCACACAGTGTGTCACAATCCATGATGGTCAATGTGTAACCAAAAGTATTACACTAAAAAATATTATAGCTTTATTACACGGGTAGATTAATTGAACCATTACAATTATCTCTGGTGGAAACCATAGGTTCGTAGATCAACGAGTTAACTCTAGTTGTATCACAACATAACGTCTGACTATTAAACGATTGAGACTGCCGTAGACCATGAGCCTGGGTCTGCGAAGCCTTCGACGCGATTACCCATGAAGCTCTGCGCTTCACTCTTCCATACCCAGAAGTGACAGGCGTCTCTGAATGTAGCCCAAGGTGCGAGATAGTTATTGCAAATGTAACACTGCATGAACCAAACTTCCTTTTAAATCTACAATTGGAATCATATTACAGGCAGGGAGGCTGACGTGTTTGAAATTCGAAAAAAAACATGTTTCTGAAATATAGAGAGCGTCTTGTCATTTCTTTGAGATGCATTTTCGTTGCCGTTTATTGTTTCGCAGCCTCCTGAGGCTAACAGTCACTGTATGCTGGAATTAAACTGGCCGCATATCAAAATCCACTTGTTGTGGTCAGGATATTCTGTCACGCATGCGGTTACTGTATCTCTGGCACCTCACAATTAGGTTTATGATCACCAGGAACCTTTACAGGCCTGGATCTCATGATATACTGGTCACTTGGGTGTCCTTCATGCCCCTACTTGGTCAGGGATTGTATTGGGGCATTTTAGCAGAGACCAATCAATGTAGACACACCAGGCAGCCAACAAAAAGGGGCCTCGCGGCCACACTAGGTTGAGGCCAACAACAGAGAACGTTCCAAATGTCCTTTTGCGGCACAAGTGGGAAAAGTCACAAGCCCACGGCTTAATGCCAAAGTAGTCAGAAGTATATGCTATGGGAAAGGGAGTGAAGCTACAGTGTGGGTCAATAAACGGGGATGTTGACTTACACTTGTAGTGGCTCCGGCATGGTTGGTGCTGGATTATTGGCAGCTGTATGGACTGGTCTCAGGAAGGCTGGCAGGCCACTCTTGTGATGATGCGGATGTCATCAATGCATTATTGCTGCTTCTGGTCACCATCAAGCACTTGTTGGAGGCAGGCACTGGAGGGTCAGGATTGAGGCATCCCAGTTTAGTTTTAGGTAAAGGAAGCTTGCAGCTCCACAACCAGGAGGATTTCTTCAACCGCACACAGGTCATCAGGGTGTTGACGTCTTTACAGTCCAGGGGAGATGGGTGGACGGCCCAATCACAATCCAACTGAGATTTCTTTGACAGCCTTGACACAGGAAAATGAACATTATTTTCTCTGGCATAGTCCCTGGCGAACTGCAAAGTCAGGTATCTGAAAAACCAATCCCTTTTAAGGGCACAGTATTTCCAGTATGAGTGAAGGGGAAAGAAGGTCGCGGGCCAAGGTTGTCCTTCTAGTGAGAAGACATGCCCCTGAAGCTATGCATGGCTGGAACAGGGATTTCAGCCGTTCATTTGGTTTCTTACCAACACTCAGAGGTAAATTGACAGTTCCATTGTGAGTGATTACAGTAATTTTGTGTAATTGGAGAGAATACTCTGTACACCTCATCCAGTGCTTAAGGTAAAGGGCTGTACCCATAATATTTGAAAGACTGCTAACAAAATGGAAGCATTCCCAAAAACCAGGTGAGCGCGTTCATTCTCTCGTGGACACAGCTTTGCTGGTGGGCTCTGTTCAACACCAGACATTCCTCCTTAAAAAAACAGGAGGCGGCAAAATGATCAAGAAAGTTTGGAATCCGGTGAAGTCAAGTAATTTAACAATATACCCTAGGGCGTGTTTTAGAATGTTCTTGGTCCCGTCAGGCTGATAATGGGAATGCAGGCGCCACCATCACATCAGCACTTTCTGCATCCCAGGACATAAATATGGCCTTCCCATAGGATGTAAAATCCTGGCGGCTCTTATCCAGGACCGGTCTCTTCTCTCCTTTAGTTTCTACCCATGTTTGTTTTGGTATTTCCACAATTGTTATGTGATATCGCGAGTGACTGCTGCAAGTGCCTGACCTTTTAAATATTTTCTTCCTTGCAATTTTGCTGTTTAACAGAAACAAGCCAGTGTAGCTTTTCTTTGGCCACCATTATGAAATGAGTGGAGGCAAATTTCCATGCGGAGTTCAGCTCTGCTCAATTATAGGTAGGCCAGTGTTTTCACACTCAGATTTTCAGGTGGCGGGAACACTGGCCTGAATTTCCTGGCCAGAATAGCTGGTTGGTAAAATCGCTTTGATCATCGGCTGCAGCATGGCTCCAGGCACACAGGGAGCATGCAGTGCTTCCCCCAGCTAAGCAACATATTCCTGTTCCATTTTTCCCACCATGGAGCTTGGGGTGTATATGCTTATCTCGAAGAGTTATATTCTGAACTGTAAAATGGCAGAGAGCAGACCAATACTTTTGCACTAGGAACATTGTGTATCTCTCTCTCGAAACGCGTCTAGCACTATCCAGCTGGCATTAAAGTAATTCTGCACAGACACAGCGTCGACTGGTTTCTTTGAGACATTGGAAGTGTTGGTGAATTCATTGTCTCGCGCCTGGGAGGTTCATGTGTCGATGCGCCCTTTGGTTTGGTGGCAGCGGGCGTTCCCAATCACTTTGTGGAATAATATATATATATATATATATATATATATATATTTCACTTTGGTAGTTCAGTTCTCCTTCCGTAGTTAGGCGCTGCTAGCAAGTGCGTGGCTTCTTGCGGTTGAACCAAACCGCTCTATATTCAAACTGCGTTTCCCCCCAGGGATCCCAGATCGCCCGGTCAAAAAACAAACAGAAGCCGCCACTCCAGTCACTCAATTCATATGAGGCAAGTTGATTTATTTACAGATCCTCTGCAGCATTATTCACAGCGCAAACCAACGCGTTTCGTTAGCTCCCCACTAACTTGATCACGGTTGTTACAAACACTGTTTGCTGAATGTATTTTAAAAAGGGAGTCCCTCCCACCTTGGTCACATGATATCAACCATTTGTTAACTTTCACAATGGCATTCTGGGACTTGTAGTTGTCCTATCGATTTGAATAAACAAAAATACATTTCACACCAACTTGGTGTCTTACATTCCAGTACCCTCTGCCTGCTCTTAGCAATTTTAACTTAAAATCGGGTATTTCCTCCTAAATTTATTATAATGTAATTTTTGAATAAAAAACATTTTATGGAAAGCAGGATAATTTTTCAAGTCTTATTTCATCATGTCTAAACATGTCTGATGAAATAAGACTTGAAAAATTTGTGACCAAGGTGGGAGGGACTCCCTTTTTAAAATACATTCAGCAAACAGTGTTTGTAACAACCGTGATCAAGTTAGTGGGGAGCTAACGAAACGCGTTGGTTTGCGCTGTGAATAATGCTGCAGAGGATCTGTAAATAAATCAACTTGCCTCATATGAATTGAGTGACTAGAGTGGCGGCTTCTGTTTGTTTTTTGACCGGGCGATCTGGGATCCCTGGGTGGAAACGCAGTTTGAATATATATATATATATATGAATGAAAAAAGCACCTCCTCTCAAGGAAAGAAGCAGAAGCCACGGAGGGGATTTGCAAGACAACACCGTTTATTTCAATGAAGTGGCGAATGCATTTCGGCCGGATTGGCCTTCGTCAGCGCCTGCGGTGAATGAATGGGAAGTCCTGACGTCCTGCAGTACAAATGCACCAAACCGCACTCTGATAGGTGCCTAGTGTTAGCTCTGCCCCTCAGCGATGATTAACTCAGGTAATGTTCCAGCCGGTACGAGGAAGTCTAAGGACTCCATTTCCCAGGATGCACAAGTGGCTCCTAGGTGAGTATGGCTGAGGGACGTTCTTGATGTAATACAAGAAAATAGCGGGGGTTCGGTGTAATGCAGAGCGTAAAGAAACTCGCAAAAGAAACTGATGGTGCTGCCTCGAGTCCCCGTGCCGCACCAACCGAAAGTCCAAGTGGCAAATTCGCATGGGCAGGAGGACAGTGCATCCCGCCCTGGCCGAGGCAATGTCTCAATAAGCCGCTTCAGATTGCTCGGACTGCCGGCGAGCCTGGAGATATTAAAAAAAATGAAGAAACAAGCAAGTGCCGAGGCAAGAACCAGATTCTCCAGGCCACTTGTGGTGAGTGAGCTTCTGGACGCGCTTCTGGAAAACGCGTGAAATTGATGAAAAAAGCACCTCCTCTCAAGGAAAGAAGCAGAAGCCACGGAGGGGATTTGCAAGACAACACCGTTTATTTCAATGAAGTGGCGAATGCATTTCGGCCGGATTGGCCTTCGTCAGCGCCTGCGGTGAATGAATGGGAAGTCCTGACGTCCTACAGTACAAATGCACCAAACCACATATATATATATATATATATATATATATATATATATTCCACATAGTGATTGGGAACGCCCGCCCGAGATATATATATATATATATACACGCATGCTAAAGAGGAATCCTGAAGTCACACTGGCCTCATCCACACTAGCGGGGCTGGTGAGAGCGTGCGGGTGAAGGTACCGGAAATCGATAAACAAAGATCCTCGGGCCTCAAGGAAACCTCGCACCCAACAGCTTAGTTTACAACCAAAGTTTATTGAGGCGACACGTTTCACCCAAACTTGGCCTTCTTCACGGCCAAAATATATATATAGTGTTAATATTTCTGAATTAATGGTCTGTTCCCTGCGCACCAGAACTGTTTAGTACTGACCTTTTTGGTTCTGATCACAAAGAAGCTTGCTGTATACTGATGTTCAAGTGAAATTACATCAGTGATTAGCAGTGCTTAATTTGAGCCAGTGGTTTACGGTGCTCAGCACCAGCACTTAATCATCAACACTGGCGCTTTAGTTTCATGAGCACCTGTTAAGGAAGCATCGTGGCTTACTTACTCAAAAAAAAATCTAATTTTCAAAGTGGCCCGTTTATTGCGGCAGGTGGCATTACCGGTGAGCCAGTGGAATCAGTGTACAGTCAATCATGTTAAAATTAGTTTTAGTCTGCACTAGTCCTGTCAGCTTTTCGGAGTTGCTGGGATGTAAGAAATAATCCCAATCTCCTTGAAGGTAAATCCATCCTTGTTTTTAAAGTACCTTCTAAAAACAAATCAGTGCCTTCTATGTGGCTTTTTGCATTTTCTGGCTTATTGTAGAGTGAATTAACTTATTAAGTCTGTGATAAAGGGCCTCATCCCTCTGAAGGTGCACACGTGAAAGGTCTATAGTGCGATGCAGGAAGGCATTGTCTTGTAAATCAGGCTAAGCTGCCTCTTTGGACAGACTGAAATGCATTAAAATGTTGTCCTCAAGCGAACTGTAAAGTGAATATAGTTTCTTGCTGAATCGTAAAACAAATTCCTTGTAACTTCTGCCTCCACAATAGAGAGATTAGCATTTAAAGTAGGCAATTGAGGTATCAGTAAATTATCAAATATCCTTCTCCCCTCCAAACTAAATGCAATCAGCATTTATTCTACCATCTATATTGGTTGGCAGGCCTTAAATCACCAACAAGCAGAAATCAAAAACAAGACATTTATATTTCTATACGAACATCTTCTTTTGAGACACACTGTCACAGCGGAGAGATCTCTGAAGAGGACTTTCACCAATATCAGAAGGATGTGGAATTATTTTCTTCCAATAAGAAGAAATATACTTAGGATCATAAGTTTGAGAATTTAAAAATATTTTTCAGGTATCCTTACAGCTATCCCTTTAACAAACGAAGATCTAATTTGCTGTTGGCGGAATTGAAACAAGAAGCTATTGGTTGCCCGTCGACATTCTCCCCTGCCGCCCGCTATTTACTTCCTACTAGCTGTCTTGACTTATCAAGCCTATAAAATACAATTGTGTTGTGTAGAATGTCACTTTCTTTTTCCCAGGACACCTCAGCAATATTGACAAGCATGAAATAAAGCTCTGCCTTTCCCCTGATTCGACTCCCTCCCCGCGCTCCACGAGCCCCGAGAAAGGGCCAGAGCAGTAGTTTCTTTCCATTGACATGATCCTAGGAGACACCGAAGCCCTAGAGCACCCGCAGTGCCCTAATAAAGCCATCCATGTCTTGCTGAGGGGTCTCATTAGCGTCTGACTGGACCTTGGCCAATCAGTCACCTTCGTGGCATCCATCCCTTTAGCAAACACCTCATCCCATTGGAGGCTACTGCGAGGCACACAGAAATTTAGGCATCCAGTGTACTCACACTACACAAAGATAACAAAGAAAGCACGGAGGCGGCCATTTTAAAGCAATCCGCATTGTTGTACGAGTGCCCAGCTGTAGGGCTTTTTCGAAAGAAGGAACCCCTAGTGGTTTACGTAGTTTTCTTGACTCACTCCTGGTAGATGTTGCCAAGCAAACACGGACTAGCACATCCGCTTTGCTGTGAAGGATACTCAGGGGTGTCACAATCAATAAAGATCAATACCAAGTCAGAGATGTTTTGAAACCTAATACAGATTTCATACAAAATAAAGCGAAGAAAACTATGAAAACGAAGCACCACAAAGGAAATAACGTGTCTCAAATAAACTTTTCAAAAGCCATAGGGCAAAATAATCTGGAAAACAGGGACTATGTTTCACACAGCGTGGTAGATCTTATCCAAGAGAAATCCTATAAAGTGTCTAGTTCGTACACCTTAGTATTTTTCTCCAATTCCTTTGTAAAACGCTCGATTGCATGTTCCAGGGGAATTTATTTAACCAATTTTGGCACAGAGCGATTTCAGTACCATGGACTGCTTCCTTGGTTCTAATTCTAAAGTTTGTTGTAATTGTGATGATGAAAACATCCCCTTTCTTGAGACCTCGACGAAGATGGATGATGCAAGTCAGTCTTTCAAAGTCGATGGTTTAATTGGCGCCACAATCTATGGGTTGGGGACATGATCAAACTTGAAGAAATACGTTTTTATTGACACTAACAATTTCTTGCATGCAAGTTTTTATAGTGTCCCTGAAGTGCAAATGCTCTTGTTATCTTGCAGTCAGGAGGCACTTGATTAGAAAACAAGGCCAGTCACATTGGACCTTTTCTATGGACATAGGGTGCCTATGGCTCCTGACATTTCATGATCAGGGGCAACAAGAAAAAAATCATCTCATATCACCTTTTGGGTGTTTGCTGCTAGGATTTTGTGAGGACTAATGGTTCCCAGTTGGTTTCTGAGGCTGCATACATGGGTCCAGAGATGCATACTTTATGGAACAAAGATGCAGAACCCAGACACTCAATCCTTCTCTGCCAGTGGGTGGACGCAAATGTTTGTTGAAGCAGACAGCCTGGGCCTGCAATGTTAGCAAACCTCTCTGGCCCCTCATCTCACTTGTAGAAGGTTTTGCTGGACGATTCTGGACCAGTTTGGTAGATCAGAAGACCACCATATCTTAAGGTTTTCAGGCTTGTCCTGGGATGGAAGTCGGTGTTCCTTTGGCTGGGGGTGCTCCAGAGACAGCAGAAACTTCATGCAGGTAGGAGAAGTTCAAGAGAGAACTTCCGATCTCAGTTGCAAGAACAGCGGACATTACCCAGATTCAGGCACAGGAGTGCCCACAGGGTTGATTCCAATGATGCTGGTACAGTCCCATATGCCCAGTGCAAATGGAAACATTGTGTGGGGTTGAAAAGACGCTGCCCACGATGGAAGATGTGTCTTGGAGACTTCTTCCTGGGCACACTTAGAAGGAGCAGGATTGCTAGAAGGTTTGTCGACTGCAGCCTGCTCCCAGATGGAGGAAAATAACTGTGTAAGAGCATGGGAAATGTCAGCAGCTTCTTGTGGATAGTGTCATGTACACCAAACTTACCCCTCAACGGAGAGCAACATTAACTACAGGCAAACATCCCACGAGTGGGCATCACATTCCAGAATTACAGCGACCTAACACTCTGAGGTACAGACATCCTATTATGGAGAGGCTGCATGATCAACTCATGGTCCATAAATACGTTACACTCCAGAACGGATGTTAGACTGCCACCACCCAGACAGACCTACATTCCCCTTGAGGACAAAGAGGGTAGGGCCACACTGGGAACTCAAACAAGCAACAGCCGGCTACGGCTCTCCTGGAAGTGACGAAGTATTGGCACCCCTGTGATCTGTGGAATTCAGAGACCAACCACAGGGTGGCAAATGTGGAAGGGAACTTTATGGTGAAAAAAGAAATAAAGAAACAAGAGAGGCGACACTGCTGGCACCAATAGCTGCAGACTTTATCCTGAGACCTACAGCGGGTATCTGTACTGTTTCGAAATTTCCCTTCGCGAGATTGTGTGAGCTGAAGGGAGAGCACCATTTCTTGGATAGCTCTTCAAACCTCAGCCATGTCTTTGCTATTCATCTCCAGCTTGTCCAGAGGTCCTCAAGTGAGATCACGGTATGAAACATGACCCAGCAGTGTAGGACAGCGCTCATATCTGAAATATGGCCAGACTTTGATGGCTGGGGTCACTGTTTTGCAATCGACTATCCAAATCTACAGTAACGATCACACTCATTTTGGAAGCTAGAGTAAGGTTTTGACTGTTTAATGCATTTTCTTCAAGCATATAAAGGGAAGACCGCGACCCGAAGCTCCCCAGGCTTCAAATAGTCCTACTCACCTTTTGAACAAATGGAACAAAAATCATTGCGCATTGCCACCAAAATCCATGACCCAATCATCCTAAGATCAGCACTTTTTGAACGCAATCCAAGTACCCCCCTGGAATTTTCAGTGCTTTTCAATATATGTAACTTGCTCAACCTAAGTCCGGTAAAACCATCCAATCCCACGAATCCCGACTATGTTCTCAATACACTTCAACAAAGAGACTACTGTATAGACATGTTACGACAAGAGATCATCATTTCCAAGACCCTCAAACGCATCACCAAATAAAAGGTTCTGATATTGACTGACTGCGAGACATGAGGAAGCAGGTGCTACTGCTGGAGACAGACAGTGTATTTGGTATGGAGCCATGGAGGCATTACTGAGAAACAGGGAGTAGTATGAGAGGCAGGGCAAAAGAAGCTTCAACTTTAGAAGAGTCCAGCATAGGTCCAAAAGGCTTGGATTCATGCCAGATTCTCAGGATAACTACAATGTAAATGCATTCCAATTTGAATAATTGTGTGTCCAGTTACCTTATGTGAATATCCTCAAAATATGGCCAGGATCTGGCCCTACATTGGACACACCTATTCTACTTCCATCATCCCAACACACAAGACATCAAAGGAACAAGATTAGCCATCCAACCTCCTCTACTGAAAGCATTAAGCACACATTTGTGGTTTGAGTTTCACCTTTACATTTTGGTCTACTGGAGCATCGCTATGTGCCCCAATCTGAATTGGCACTTCAAAACTTCCCAGTCATGGAAGTGGTAACACGGCTCAGTTCCTATTCTGCTAAAAAAAAAAGGGCTGCCATTGCATGGTATGGCACCACAGTGAACACTGGTGTAATATCATTGTTATGGTCCTTACTCATTTTAGACTTTTTCTTACGTCAGTTGGCCTTGTTCTACAAAATGCATTCACTGAGGACAGCACAGCTTCTATTGGATGGCGAGCATGTTGGCATACAGTATTTACAGATCAAAAAAGAGGGGTGTTTTAGCAAGTAATGCCTCCAAAAAGACTGGGAAAATTCAGTCATGCCAGACTAATTTGCAATTTTGAGGCCCTCTGCAAAAGAGTTCTACCTCTTTCTTTGTGAGGGGCAGAGATTCCGGCGCAGACACGTTTGCCATCCCCTGGAAGCAGTCCTGCCAAGGACATACAGTACAAACAAACAAAAAATGTGTCTAAAACAAGAACTCCTCAATTAAGATTTGAAAGAGGAACCACCTTCAAAACGCAAGAACATTTAATGACTTTTACAAAGCGGCTGAGAAGCTAGGGAAAACAGAACAAGTACATCATTCCAACCGGTGCACTGAATGGGCAAGTACTTTCTGGTACGGAGTATTGGCACTTCTTTAATATGAAACGAACAGTGCCTGCACTTCTAAGCACTGATACAATGCATTTCATGGGGGAGTTGCAGCACATTTCAGGAGCAAACAGCTACTCTGGAGAGTGAGTACCAGGACATCTCTGTTCCCATTTAAAGGGCGGATTCCAATAATAGCAGCACCATGCCAAGCTTACACTCGGAGTGCGAGGAAGGCTTGAATGGAGTGTGCCTGCTCTGTGCCAGCTTTGTGAGGAAATCCTGCACTGCTGTTGACTGTGCTGAGCCTGCCAAGCCTGTGCTACGGTTTACAGTTGCTGCTGCTGAAACTAAACTAATCTGCGTGTGATGGAAGTTTTAGCTGTTCCTGCCCATGCAGCACCTGTGTCGAGCGTGAAGCGGAAGGGGCAGTTCTACTCTGTGTCTTCTTTGTGTGAGAGGGAAGCTTGCACTGCAGCTGCACTGTACCCGAGGCTGCCGATCTGATGCATGTTATGTGGGCTTTCACTGCTGCCGATTGTGCTGCATTTGTTTTGAGCATGCAAGGGTAGATAGGGGCGCAGCGGGTGGTACTGCGTGTGTTCTGTGTGAGGGAAGTGGGCACAGACTCTGCTGCAAGAATGTGATGCTTAGATTGCAGCAGTAAGTACTATACTGGATTCCCGTCTGCTGGGCTTGTATTCTTGTGTTATATGGTATTATTCTTATGCTTTATGTTGTTATTTGTAGAGTGTGCTGCTCGAAGAAGAGCTTCTTGGTGCTAGAATGATAAAGACTGAGTTACACTGAGAGCTGCAATGTTACATATTGAAGAGGAAGATTTTCAGCAGGGAGGACGGAGCGCGAACATTCGAAGGAAAGAATCTGCACTTCAGCTGCAGGGACAGAGAATGATCTATGAGGGGATGTGGCATAACGGCCTGAGCTATTGACGCCAGAGCCCGTGGGAACCGGGTTCGAGTCTTGGCGTCAACATCCTGTGATTCTGGGCAAATCACTTCCTCTCCCTGTGACTACAATTCAGCGCCCTGAGACCATCAAAGGTGATTTGATGCACTTTACAAATCCTGGATTTTTATTTTTTATTTTATTTATCTATTCAATTTAAGGATTGTCAGGAGGAAGGAAGCTGGGTGAGGAGACATGAGAGGTAAACTGATACAAGGTAAACTTCGAGTCAAAGTCTGGAGGGCCCTAGTAAACTGCTCCATGAACAATGATCATGGCTTTGAAGACTACCGAGCTGCGGATGAGGCAACCAGACCAAGAGTCTTGGAATAGGCGAGATCTGATCTGATTTGGTGACCCACTGATCAAGCTACAGGGAGCATTCTGGAGAGAGAGAGTGAGAGTGTGTGTGAGAGTGTGTGTGAGAGAGAGAGAGAGAGAGAGAGAGAGAGTGAGAGTGTGTGTGAGAGAGTGAGAGTGTGTGTGTGAGAGAGAGAGAGAGAGTGCGTGTGTGTGTGAGAGAGAGAGAGAGTGTGTGTAAGAGTGAGAAAGTGTGTGTGTGAGTGTGAGTGTGTGAGAGAGAGAGAGAGAGAGAGAGACCTGCACAAGCCTGTGCTGCCCTCTCTGGGCTTCCGTTGATGCGGTCGGCTGAGCCTCTTATTTGTGAAAGAGATGCCTGCATTTCTGCTTCTCTGCAGCCTCTATTCTGTTTCACTAAATCGGGCGTTACTGCTGCCAGTGCATGTTCTGTAAATGACGGACTGGGGGCAATGAGCTCCTCTGTCGCCCCCCAACCACCCTCCCCATCCTTCTCGGCCTGTCGGGAGGGTGGTGTTCGGGAGCCAACAGGTTACATGGGTGGAGGAGGCCAAGGGGGATGTGAGGCTAGCGAAGTATTTGGATGGCTGCACATGAAAGAGCTAAGATAGGTGGAGGCAAAAGGTGAATTATATGGTGCTTTGACAGTTTTTAAGATATTGGGAAATGGAGGTTGCAAAGTAGGGGGTATAGGTGGTTCCAACTGTATTAGTGAGGCAGGGGTTTTGATAGCTTGTAATTCAATATGCCAGTTGATGTTTTCTAGGCGCTGTGACCGGTTTTCATTAAAAAGGCTTTTTACACACTAGGTTAGTGTCTGACAAGTGTGTCTGGTCTCAGGCAAGAAAGCTTTTACTACTGGCATCCCTGCTGTACAGTCCTGCTTGTGCATGTGTGTATGCACATGCTTATGTGAGAGAGAAATGGTAAATGGATTTTGCACACCTGCTGCCCATGTTCTACCTATTTTGTGAACGTACTGGGAGTTTGCTTTCTATGTGCATCTTCTCAGTGCGATGTAATCTTGCACTACTGCCACCTGTGTGGTACTTGCTGTGCGGAACCCTGCTGATGCTTAATAAAAAAAATTCAACATACCAAAGTCAAAATGATTGGCTAAAGGAGTGTGTGTTCTTGCTGGCTGTAATCAATGAAATGCCAGTCCAGTGAGAGGAAAGAATGCACCCATTGCACTCTCCCTCCTGAGACGATTCCTGCATTTGGTCTCACTCGGTGTAGGTGGAGCCCTTTGCAGCATTTAAATGGAAAAAGCCTTTGATTGGCTGCTTGGACTCCGCCTACTTAGCTCCAGTTCGCTCCAGTTGGCTCCGCCAATGATCTTTCATTTCCATAAGGTATCAAAACAGTGGTCTTACCGCAAGCCCCCTTATGCTTGACCTTGATCTCCTTCTTGAGGATGCAGGCCATGGATTCCAGCTCGCAGGCGTTGCCGTAGGTGCGGTTGTCGCTGCCGCAGATGGGGTCGAAGATACTCTGGCAGACCTGCTGGCACTCGCACACCGCCTGTTGGTTCTTCACCACACATGTGGCTCCAAACGCACACTCGGAGTCCAGGCACGGGCTCGGGGTGCTGAGGTCTGTGCAAGAAAGCAGAGCATTAAGGCCTTGGCTTCACCAGGGCACCGGCGGACTTTAGTCCGTGCATGAACAACTATGGACAGCAAGCGGTTTACACAAGCAACCTCGCACTAGTCAAGCCTACTGCAGACCGCTTCCTGCTGGAGAAAGTGCTGGGGATACAACGCCAAGCCGCCTTTGTGTTAGGAGTTGGAGAGACAACTAAATATTCTTTAATCAGTAGCACTATGTGGTATTTATTTCATCCATTTATTGCCCCTACTTTTATGAAGGGAGCCAATCACAAGGGCTCATCAGGAAATGATTCACAGTGCAAACACAACCTCGGTGTCAAGGTCTACGAATCTCTCCCCAAAGGCATTACTTCTCCATCAGGAGGCGGTCTGGCAGTACCTAATCTGAACATTTAATGTTGGAAAGCATCAAACTGTGGGCACAATTCCTGTTTGGCACTGCCAACCTTGGGGTGGGGCTGTTTCACCTTGAGGCAATGATGAAAAGAAAGCGCTTGGAGAAACCATTTACCTGAATGTGCTCTTCTGGCCAAGGGCAAATGAATACTACCTCATCCTGCTGCACTCTGACCCACTGCCCACTAAGTACTGTTTGGCTACACTATTCTGTCTGTATGAGCAAAACCACAACAGAGTCGTTCACAAGATAACAACTTAAGCCTAACAAAACACATAGATGTGCAAAAGTGTGACCAGAACATGGACGCCATGGCTCATCGCGAGCCCGCCTATCCGTAGGGTTCATGAACCAATCTCCAAGGAAGCGGATGGGAGAGGTACCATTTTCCTAAACCTATGGAGTGGAGGACAGCCTTCCTCAGAAGCATCATCGGGCTCTACTTCCGTTCCCCCAGCGTGAAAAGTTTCAGATATCTGAGAAGGAAGCCGTCACCAGATAAGGAAGAAAGTTGGCGTGTAGATAGGACACGTCGCGCTGTCAAGCACCCAATTACCCTTCTGTCCATCCTCTCCGTGATCACCGGCTGCAAAGACCAAAGCTCACTCTGTGCTCATCCATCTTCTAGGAGCCCCCCTCCCCTGTGCCCACAATCACAGGGGGCATCGGCGGAGCGCCTTCCCTTCTATCGACTGGGGCTGTTCCCGCTGCCGAGCGGCTGGGCGCGCGCCTGGAGATGCAGTCGGTCTCCCTCTCCCACAGGACTGGCTGGGCCCTCCATAGCCTGCCAGCGCACCAGCGCACCACTGTGTATGTGCCCTGCAGAGCTCTCTATCTAGGTCAGCCGCGTGCAGGCGAGGTGTTAGCAGCGTAAGGAATATATATGAATAGAGAGGAGCGCGAGAGAGACAGAGCTGGAGGTAAGGCGAGAGATGGACACCTGGAGAGAGGAGGCAGTCAAAGAGACCTGTAGAACAGGATGGGAC